>NW_006409028.1:404580-409369 GCF_000296735.1 Chrysochloris asiatica | reverse complement strand
ACAAATGAAAGCTTGTATTTTCTGCTTGCAAAATATACAAGAACAGCTTGAGTCTCTTCAGAAATCATAACTTAGCCTTTTTATGAAATTGCTAAGTCTCTCACCTTCACCCATTTGTGATTAAGTGTTGAGAATATGTTAGACACCTTTAAGAAACCACAGGTTGCTACCCTAGGTCACATAGGCCTAGTCAATATATAATCTGTAATAGCTTGCTTGACCTTTTCATGTGGAAATAAGGATTTTATATTATCACGAGAAGCATGATGCCCTTGGAAAACTATTTTAAAATACAATCTGTGAATCATCGTGTCCTGTCTCAAAAGAACAACCACATTTTTTTCATTTTTCTCTTTAGTGTCAAATTCCTCCTTCATGATAATAAAAGACTGGGGTTTAACTAGTTCTCCATGCAATGTCAGCAGCAGAACTGTCTGCCCGTCAGCTTGTATCAACCTTGTGTATCTGTGTCTTTGTGTAACCTCTCTTTCGCCTCCCAGCCATCCCTTCTTCATGAAACCCACTCCCCTGGAGAGGCTGGACCCCGACAGTGGATAACATAGTGAAGAATCAGAATTCCAGAATGCTTAGTTTTACTGATAAGGAACCTGTACATTGATTAAGGGGCAGTAGTTCAAACAGAAAAAAGACAATACTGAATGGTTTACAAATCAGGAAAGGTGTGTATCAATGTTGTATCTTTTTATCATACATATTCAGTTTACATGCTGAGCTAATAATCTTAGAAACTGGATTATATAAAGAAGAATGTGGCTTCAAGACCAGAGGAAGACACACTAACAACTTGTAATATGCAGTTGTTACAATCTTACATGCTGGAAGTAAAGAGGACTTGAAACAATGATGAAAATTAAAGACTGCAGCCTTCAGTATGGATTGTACCTCAGTGTAAAGAAAATGAAAATCCTTACAACTGTATCAGTAATTTACATTATGATAAATGGAGAATAGATTGACATTTTCAAGTACTTTGGTAGACTCTACAATCAATGCTCGTGGAAGCAGCATTCAAAAAATTAAATGATATAATGCATTAAGCTAATCTGCAACATACCTCGTTCAAGTGTTGAAGAACAAAGGCATCACTTTGAGGACAAGGTAGGCCTGAACCAAGTCTTGGTCTTTTTAATCATCTAATATGCAAGTTGAAGTTGGACAATGATAACGAAGACAGTAGAAGAGCAGATGTATTTTATATATAATGTGACAAAGAGTGTTGAAAGTACCAGATTTGTCTTTTCTTCTGCCTTGAAAGAGGTACAGCCAGAATGCTCCTAGAAGCAAAAATGGTACTTTAGACATGTTGTCAGGATGGTCCACTTCCTAGAGAACAGTATGCTTCATACATTGTGTGCCTCTTAACACTGATTTAAAATTATTTGTTGCTGCATTTGACCATCTTCACAAAGTTTGAACACCTTTCTGCTTCCATTGTGCCAATCTAATTCTTTGATGGTCTTCCTCTTTTTTATGACCTTCCACTTTACCTAGCATGATGTCCTTCTCCATGGACTGGGCCGTCCTGATAATATGTCAAAAGTATGAGAGATTAAGTCTGGCCATACTGGCTTCTAAGGAGCATTCTGGCTGTACTTCTTCCAACACAGATTTGTTTGTTCTTCTAGAAGTTCATGGTCCTTTTAATACTCTTTTCCATTACTGTAATTCAAATGAATCAGTTATTCTATAGTCTTCCTTATTTACTGTCCAACTTTCACAGGAATATGGAGTTGCTGAAAGTAATGTGGCTTGGGTGTGGTACAACTTAATCCTCAAATTGACATCTTTAATTTTGAACACTTTAAAGAGGTCTGTGCAGCAGATCTGCCTTATACATAATTTGATTTCTTGACTGTTGCTTCCAAGTGGATCCAAGCAAAATGAAGTCATTGAAAACGTCAACCTTTCCTCCATTTACATGGATGTTATTTATTGGTCCAGTGGTGAAGAGTTTTGTTTTCTTTATATTGAAATGCAACTCATATTGAAGGCTGCAATCTCTGATAGTTATCAGTATTTTAAGTCCTTTTCATTTTCAGCAAGTAAGGTGGTATCATTTGCATATCACAGGTTGTTAATGAGTCTTTCTCCAATCCTGATGCCAGAAGGATGTTTATCAGTGCTTTATTTATTATGTATAGTCTTTTGACTGTGTGGATCATAACAAGCTATGGACAACACTGTGAAGAATGAATATTCTGGAACATTTGATTGTGCTCATGAGATATTTGAATGACCAAGAGGCAGCCGGTCAAACAGAACAAAAGTATATTGGTTTAAAATCAGGAAAGGTGTATGCCAGGTTTGTATTCTTTCACCATACTTAAACAATCTGTACACTGAGTAAATCATCCAAGAAACTGGATGGATTGGATGAAGAAATAAATGCAGGGAATTAAAAAAAAAAAGATTAATTTACAAATTACAATAATATTGACTTTTATATTTATTTATCTACTTACCATTAAGGAGCTCTGGTGGCGCTGTGGATAAGGCATTGGCCTGTTAACCATAAGGTCAGGGACTCAAACTCACCAGATGCTCCTCAGGAGAAAGATAAGGCTGTCTGCTGCCACAATGATTTATAGTTTTGTAACCCCATATATGGTCGTTATGAAATGGATTTCACTCAGTGGCAGTTGTTCATTATTTTCTTGGTTTACTTACTGTCACTGGAATTTCTTATTTCTTCTTATGACTTTGAGCGACTGTATTGCTATCCATTCCTCACACACTGAAAGCATGCTTTCACCTTCCATGTAGGGTAAGTCTTCTAGCAAGAAACTTTCTAAACATTTGTTTATCTAGGTGTATTTTAATTTCATATTAATTTTTAAATTATGAATTTGGTAAAAACTTACAGAGTATAACAGTTTTACTTTTCATAATTGATACACCTTTTGCTTTATCTCATTGTCTTTAATCCCTACAATTACACATCACTTATTCCACTTCCTCCTTGTGTTTCCTATTTCCATTCATCCTTATTCCCTAACCTTTCTAAATTTTGTCCTTGGGTAAATGCTGCCCCTTTGATCTCAAATGTTTGATTATTCTAAGGTGTCCATATGTCCCTTAGGTTCTTGTACCCCTTATAGTGTCCAAGGGTCACAGTGTTAGGAGTAAACCTGGTCTTTTTTTTTATGATTTTGAGTTTTGTTCTACATTTTTCCCACTCTACCCAGAACCTCTTATGTAATCCCTTTCAGAGAGGTAGTAGAGGTAGCTAGTTCTTCTGGTCTCTGGTTCATGACAATTGATGTTGGTGTGATCCATTCATCTATTAGACTTACTGTTTCTGTGAGTCATTGATTATCATCACTCGTCTTTCACCTAGACAGGGAGAGACCAACAGTTGCACCTTACATGGCTGATCATGAACTTTTAAGCTGTGGTGGTGGTGGTTATGTGCCATGGAGTTGATTCTGACTCATAGTGATCCCGTCCAGAGTTTCTGAGGCTGTAAATCTTTACGGAAAAAGAAAACCTCATCCTTCTCCCATGGAACAGCTGGTAGTTTCGAACTGCTGACCCTGAGGCTAGTAGCCTAATTCATAACCACTATGCTACCAGAGCTCCTAGAACTTTTAAGTAGGATGTACAATATTGACTTTGTGGATTATGTTATGCCAATTGACCTTGTTATTCCCTAGGATTATGGTTTTGAGTTCCCTGGCCTAATGACTCATTTCCTCCAGATGTTTGTTAGGAAGTTTTCTTTATTTTTCACCCTGGTGTAAAATACCCATGTACAAATATCCTTTCTCAATATATATATATATATGGTGTGCTCCCACTCTCCCTGTAATACCCATTCACTCTGCCTGTCTATTTATTCACATGCCACTAGATTAATATTGTTAGATTAGGTTTAATTGTGTATATACCAGCATTATATATTTTTGTCTTTTTGTATAAGGTGTCTCTCTTGTAGACAGTATGGTGATAGTACTGTTTTCTTATCCATTCTGCTACTTTCCTTCCCCTGACTAGTTCATTTAATCCATTTACATACAGTGTTTTGTTGTTGTTAAGTACCATGGAGTCAGTTCTAACTCATAGTGACCCTGTACAGGGTTTCCAAGGCTGTAAATCTTTACAGGAACAGAACACCTCATCTTTCTGCTGCGGAATAGCTGGTAGTTTCAAACTGCCAACCTTAAGGTCAGCAGCCTGATTCATAACCACTATGCTACCAGAGCTCCTTTACATAAATATTGATAATTATGAGTTTTGTTGTCATTTTGTTGCATATGTGTTTTCTGTTGTACTACTTGTTTCTTTGTTCCAGCTAATTGTCTGTTCTGAGTTCATATTGCTTGTGGGTTTTGTCATTTTCTGTGTTGTAGTTTATTGTTTTCTAAATCTTTATGATCTTTTTTATTTTGATGAGATTTATTAATTTTATTTGAGGTTGCCCTGGAATTTATTAATTTCTTCCCAAGTTTAAAACAATCTATTCTATCTTGAAATATACTTGACACCTCAATTTAAAAGTTCTGAAACGACACTATTCCCTCTTACTTTGCAATCATCTTCATTTACTAATTACTGGTAGTGTAGTGGTTATGAATCAGGCTGTGAACCGCAAGGTCAGCAGCTCAAAACTACCAGCTGTTCCGAGGGAGAAAGATGAGGCTTTCTGCTCCCATAAAGATTTACAGCCTCGGAAACTCTGTACAGAGTCGCTATGAGTAGGAACCGACTCCCCGGCACATAACAACAACAAAAACATTTATAGTTACCTAGTTTAAGTCTTATAGATTTG
>NW_006409028.1:402204-404175 GCF_000296735.1 Chrysochloris asiatica | reverse complement strand
TATTTACCAAGGTATCAGAGCTTCGTTTTATTGGATCCCCTTTGTAGGTAACCTAATTTTCCTTGAGGTTCTTTCAGGATGCTTTCATTGTATTTGATTTTGGAAAATTTAATTATATTGTATCTTGGTGGTATCTTTGTTGGGGTCTACCATTTGGGGGCACATTCAGCTTCTTGAATGCATAGCTTCTTATCTGACATGGTATTTGGGAAGTTTTCTTGCAACTACTTTTTGACAATTTACTCTACTTTTTTATGTGTCTCTATTCTGAAATTCTGATCACACATGTTATTCTTATGGCATATCCTACATAATTCTTAGTCTTTCTCCATTTTTGTTGCTGTTACTTTTTTCTAATTGTCCCTCTAGTAGATTAATATTGAAATATTTGTCAAATTCACTAATTTGACCTTCATTGTTTTTTGTTTATTGTTTACCAAATTTTTATGTATTTCCCCTTTTTTATTTTGATGAGAAGATTTATTCATTCTATTTAAAGTTGTCCTGCAATTTATAAAATTCTTCCCAAGTTTAAAATAGTCTATTCTATCTTGAAATATACTTCACTCCTTTTGCATTTGGAAGCTCTGTAGCTACACTATTCCCTTCTTTTACTTTGTAATTGTCTTCATTTACAAATGACTCTTTATAGTTTCCTATTTTCAGTCCTGTAGGTTTGTTTTGGAGTCAATTCTACTTCTTTTCCTTTTCAATGTATTATTTCCAAAATCTTTGTATTAGTCTTCTGGATACCTATTTGCTATTTTTGTATGGTTTCTAATTTTTCATTTATTTTGTCAGTTTGTTCTTATGTTTTTCTGAAATCTCATTTTTTGTGTTTGTGCTTTTGTTGATTTTGTCTATAGCTTTCTCAATCTTCCTCTCAATCCATTATAGGAACATCAGTATTATTGACCATCAAAATGATCAGTGCCAGACAGGTAGAGAAACAAGAACTACTTCTTAACTAGCCACCTAGCCCCTTGCTGCCTTCTGTTCACCAAAGAGTTTCTTTCAGGAATAAGAAACCTGACCTCAGCCATCTTATAAGTGCCCAAAAACTACTTACAAATCAAACAACATTTTAAAAAATTGTTGTTATTAAATGCTACAAAATGAGTTTCAACTCATAACAGATAGCCACCTGTCTAGCATTGAGAATTTTTCCTGGTCTGATTAGTCAGAATTTACATGTTTCTAGATGTCAGGTGTTGTATGTAGCTGGCTGTAACTTTAACTTAAGGTGGAGCATGGACTGTGAAGTGGAGGTGTCACAGCCACCAGGTGGGTGATTGTGGGAGCTGGTCACACTTTCAGTCACCAGAAGGTGTGGGAACAAGGGAATGATCCTATATTTCTGGTCACCAACCTCTGATCAGTCTGCAATCCTGATAGAATGCTGTCAGTATACTGTCACTATCCTGATGTATCTATCATGGCTTGCAAAAGTTCAAAACAGCTACTCATTGTCAGGCCAGCTAACAATTCAACTGTTCTATCTGTCTCCTTTCTTACTACTTTTCTCAGCTTCTCTACCTTTTTTTTCTGAGGGTCAGTGTTATAGGATTATCACTGTATCTTTTAATTTCCAGTCAACTCACCTGTTTCTTCATTAAATAGTACTGAGTTCACTGGGAGTGTTGGAGTAGATTATAGAGCTACGAAGAAATTGATTCTGTTAGGCATTGCTTGTATGCCCCATTCCATTGTTTGTCATGTCATTGCTCCCCACCAATTTCACAATCAGTTTACATTTTAAATTGTTGTCTTAAACTCCTGTGGATATTACTTGCATATAATTTTGAAGTATGTTTAATTTTCTTCCTCCCCCAAATTTTGGTACTAGTTGACCTAAATCTGATGATTAATTTTGTAAGGGTGTGATGATCACTGATATTTTTGTGCTACTGAGTTGTACAAATTAATTTTTTGTGTGCTTACTTAGTATTAAAATATTATTTTATATCTTAA
>NW_006409028.1:392720-401342 GCF_000296735.1 Chrysochloris asiatica | reverse complement strand
TCATCAGTTCTACTTTCAACAAATTATACACTTTGTTTCCTTTCATTGATTACAACTGCCATCATGCAACAACAGTTATTCTACTTCCTCCCTATGGTTCCTATTTGCAATCCACTCACTTTTCCATACCTATTCAATCTTTTTCCATTGTTATTTAAAACTTTATGCTGAGAAAATAATCTGAATTAGATTAGAGAGCTGAATTAGATGAAGGAACATGGCATCAGTAGCAACGTTGTATCATCTGCATAGTGCATTAACAATCTGCACTATGCAGATGATACAACGTTGCTTGCTGAAAGTGAAGAGGACTTAAAATACTTACTGATGGAAATCAAAGGCCATAGCCTTTGGTATGGGGTGCATTTCAATGTAAAGAAAACAAGAATCCTCACTAATGGACCAATAAATAACACCCATATAAATGGAGAAAAGATTGAAGTTGTCAAATAATTCCTTTGCTCAGATCAACCATCAACATTCATGGAATCTGCAGTCAAGAAATCAAACAACGGATGCCAGGGCTTGATGGCGGCTAGGGTGGAGGTGCAGTGAAGTTCACCCTCAGCAATACCACAGAATACCAGGCAAAGCCAGATCCAGGGCAGAGCTCCAAAACTTGGAACTACCTAGGTACAAATATTTAAAAGGTTGAAGGATTATAGCTAGTGGAACTTGAAGCAGATGTAAGAAATTGCATACTTTTGAATCTGCAGTGCTCCTTGGCCTGGAGCTGACAACTTGAGAGAGACCAAATTGCAAGACCAAGTGAGGGAGCAAACACACCATGGAAAAATACTGCAGGAACCTCAGAGGAAAGGTAGAAAATACATTTTGTCGGTTTTGCTTTGTTTTCTTTTTCTTTTACTTTGGTATCTGCTCCTTGCCCCTCTACCAATGTTTGTGTACCTCCATTCTGATGACTAGAGGGGGTGTCTGAGTGAGTGGACAGCCCTACCCTCACCACTGGATGGTTCTTCTACCACACATGTGCACAGACACTCCAGCCCAAGAGCTAGCCCTAAACTGTTTTGTTTTTTTTTTCTATTTAAATATGGGAAAGGCAAGGACAAGGGTGTACAGAGGGAAAGAGAGTTTAAAAACAAAACAGACCGGAAATTAAATTAAATCTTGAGGTACAGCTTAACTATCAACAGTGGTATCTTGAAATCTCTCAGGCAGCTTTGAAGGCAAGACGCTGAAGAAAGGACGTTAAAGTCATACTCATATTAGGCTACAGATTTTTTTTTTTCGTCTTCTTCTCTCCCACCTTCTCCCTTTTCTGCAATTATAGACTACAACATTCAGTCTAGTTTTGCTTTTTGTTGGTGGTGGCGTTTTTGTTTATTTTCTTGTTTTTTTTTTTGTTTTGCTGTTGCTGTTATGTTGTTTTATGCTCCCTCTTCTACCTTTAGGGGATGCTTTCTCTCCTTATATTATTCAAGAAGAGACAGCAATTGTTGCCATATAGTCAAGCTACAATCATACTCAATAAAACACCAAAACCCAGGCAAGAACTAATATCAATGCCATATACCAGGGAGGCAGACAACACCTGAGAAAGTTATTCTGAGTTAAGTAATAAGAAGAGTGAAAAGGGGATCCCACATCCTGATCACATCTACCTAGAAGTAATCAGAAAGAATAAAAAATACAAAAACACACACTCAATTTAGTATTAAGGCCACAGATAAAACTAAACATGTATAAGAAGCAAAAGCAGATGACTATATCAGCACATGTCCAGAAACAAGATAAAATGTCTGAGACAAATGACCTAGAGGTAGACCAGGACTACATTCTGGAAGGAAGGCACGCCTTGGAAATGCCTGAGAAGGAATTCAGAAAAAAGATTACAAAATGTTTCAAGACATTGTAACTCCATTTACAATGGAGTTTAAAAAAACAGTGAAGACATCAGTAAAAACACTACAGGAACAATCAAATAAGATAGACACAGCATTGGAAACAATTCAAAACCTACAGAAAGAGGTCCAAACAATCAATAATACAATATCACCAATAGACAAATCTATCAATACCACTAAGATAGAAGAACAAACAGAAAAAGGATAAAAAAGTCTGAAGGTCTAAGATTCACATTGGACAACATCAAAAGGAATAACAAGAATTATTGGCATTCCAGAATAAGAAGACTCACATAAGTCCACAGAGGAAATAGTTGAAGAACTGCTGGAAGAACATTTCTCTAACATTCTGAAAACTGAAGAGATAAATATTCAAGAAGCTCAAGGAACCCCAGGGATAGAACCCAAAAGAAAATCACTGAGACATACCATAATCAAGTTTTCCAAATTCAAGAAAATAAGACACTCCTGAATGCAGCTAGGGAAAACAGAAGTGTTACATATAAAGGCAAGCAAGTCAGATTAAGCTCAGATTTCTCAGCAGAAGCCATGCAAGGCATATGGCAATGGGGGAACACATATAAAACCCTGAAAGAAAGAAAGAAAGAAAGAAAGAAAGAAAGAAAGAAAGAAAGAAAGAAAGAAAAAACAAAACTGTCAAACAAGAATCCTTTTTCCAGCAAAGCTATCAACCAAATATGACAGTGTAATCAAAACATTCCAGGATAAACAGAAGTTAAGTGATTTTACCAAAGCCAGCCCTACACCACAAAACATTCTTAAGGGAGTTCTATGGATCGAGAACCAACAAGAACAGGTAACAACCAGAGATTGACATACATGGCAGCACCTCCCAGAACTAAATGGACAGAAGAAAGAGTCGAGAACAGAACAAAACTGTAAGAACAAACTCAGAGAATCCGGAAGGTCAGTCTATGATCAAAACAATTACAATGCAAAAGAAGGTAAACACATAGGAACAGATTCAGATGGTGAGAAAATCAGGGAGATTACAGGATAAAATAGACTATATTAAATGGTGGGAAAAGTTAATGGAATATAACTTGGTATATAACCTCAAAGACAATTAACACTTCACAACATACCAAGAAAATGAAAATCCAAGAAGAACATGGAAACATTAAAACTATGAGGAAACTCACAAGAAAGAACACAAAATGCATGAACTCAACAAAGGAAGACACAAAGAGCAAAGAAAGCAGCAAAACCACACACACACATGCACAAAAAAACAACATAATGACAGCAACCAATCCATACCTATCGATAAGTACACTGAATATAAGCGAATTAAATGCAGTTGTTAAAAGACAGAGAGTAGCAGAATGGATAAGAAAACAAGATCCTTCAAAATGCTGTCTGCAAGAGATATCTCACACACAGAGACAAAAACAGATTAAAAGTCAAAGGATGGGGAAAAAAATATATCAAACTAAATACAATAAAACCAAACAGGAGTAACAATACTAATCTCTGATAAAATAAACTTTAAGGCAAAAACCAGAATAATAGATAATGATGGACATTCAAAGCATATATTAAAAAACAACAGCCTACATTGAACAGGAACCAGACAAGGATACCCTTTGTCACCTTTTCTATTCAATATTGTGCTAAAAGTCTTAGCAAAAGCTATATGACGAGACAGGGAAATTAAAGGCATCCAAATTGGCAAAGAGGAAGTAAAACTCTCTCTATTGGAAGATGATATGATCCTATATGTAGAAAACCCCAAAGACTCAGTAAAAAAAGCTACTAGACCTCATTGGAAGATTCAGCAAAGTGGCAGGATATAAGATCAACATACAAAAATCAGTTGGATTCCTCTATACAAAAAGGACAGCACTGAAAACGACATTAGGAAAGCAATGCCATTTACAATAGCCACATAAAGGATTAAATATCTAGGAATAAATGTAACCAGAGAAACAAAGGACTTATACAAAGAAAACAACAAAACACTACTACAAGAAACCAAAAGTGACTTACAAAGATGGAAGAATGTATCATAATCCTGGATAGGAAGACTTCACATTGTGAAAATATATATGCTGTCCAAAGAAATTTACACATATAATGTGATCCCAATTCAGATTCCAACAACATTCTTCAAAGAGATGGAAAAAAGAACTACAAACTTTATGTGGAAAAGACAGAGACCCAGAATAAGCAAAGCACTGCTTAAGAAGCAGAAGAAGGTTGGAGGCCTCTCACTCCCTGATTTCAAAATTTACTACATGGCTACAATGGTCAAAACAGCTTGGTACTGGTACAATGAAAGATACATAGATCAATGAAACAGAATCAAGAATCCAAAAATTAATCCATCCACATACAGCCAAGTGATTTTTGACAAAATACCTAAATATATTTCAGTGTGAGGTGATAGTCTTTTCAACAAATGGTGCTGGCAGAATTGGAAAGAGATATGCAAAAGATTAAAACAAGACCTTCACCTCATGCCTTATAGAAAAACACAAATCCAAAATTATGTGAATTCCAGAATTATGAAGGCCATCAATGAAAAAATAGGGACAAATGTGAGCACACTAATTCATGGAATACACAGACTACCAAACATTTTGAAAACTTCACAAACAAAAGTAGACAAAATAGATGAGTGGGACATACTAAAAATTAAAAACTTATGTGCATCAAAAGATTTTGCCAGAAGAGTAAAAAGGGAGCCCACAGAATGGGAAAAAATCTTTTGCAATGACATGTCAGACAAGGTACTTATTATTTTTTTTAATATATAGGAAACTACAGCCTCTCTACAAGAAAAAAAACAACCCAATTAAAAAATGGACACAGGACATCAACAGACACTTCACCAAAGAGGAAATCCAGGCAGCCAACAGACATATGAAGAAATGGTCACAATCACTAGCTATTAGAGAAATGCAAATCAAAACAACAATGAGATATCATTTCACATCAGCAATAACAGCAAAGTTAAAAAAAGTAGAGTACAATAAATGCTGGTGGGAATGTGGAGAGACTGGTATGTTCCTGCATTGTTGATTGGATTACAAAATGGTGCAACCTTTCTGGAAAGGAATATGGCGCTTCCTCAGAAGGTTAGAAATAGAAATACCTTATGATCCAGCAATCCCTCTACTTGGTATTTACCCACAAGAAATAGGAGCCATAACACGAGAGATATATGCACTCCAATGTTCATAGCAGTACTATTTACAATAGCAAATAATGGTGACAGCCAAAGTGCCCAACAACTGAAGAATGGACGAACTGTGGAACATACATACAATGGAATATTGTTATTCAATACAATGGAATATTGTTATTCAAGAATAACAAGGAAGCTGCAAGCCACCACATAACATGGCTGAACCTTGAGTACATTACGTTGAGTGAAAGTAGTCAGTCACAAACGGAGAAATACTGCATAGAACCACTACTTTAAAAGACTAAGAAAAAGAACCTGTAATAAATGTGAAGAGGATTCTTTGCTACTTACTGGGATGTGGGGGTGGGGTAAGGGGAGGGAGGGGAAGGTGGAGCACAGGTTAGGGAATAGACACAGGACAGTTTGGGTGCTGGGGAGTGGGGCAATATACAAGAAGGGAGAGGATAATGGAAGAACAAAGAGGATGGGAGAACAATTAGGCAGATTTGCATGGGCTAAGTGTGACAGAGGTAAATAATGATGCATGCACAATCTTGGAACAACAGGGCTCTGGGATACAGAGACTGAGACATGGTTGGAATGGAGAAAAGGGTTCAAATAATGTTAAGATTCTTGGCTGTCTTTTGAATCTTTGTTTCCCTTACATAACATTATAAAATAGACACTTGAGGGGGAGAGAAAGGAATAGCCAGAAATATCACCATAGATAGCTTGTAAGTCCATCTTCTGCCTATAACTGATTGGAATACCTAAAATAGGGCTACAAAGTGCCCAGTGAAGGAGGCTTCCTGCAGAGCCTCTGCATTACATTAGACCATATGTGGAACCCTGAACAGCATTCAGAATCTTCAGAGGTGTGAAATTTTCACTTGAAAGGGCAAGCTGACCAACCTGGAGTGGCTAGAGGAACAGAAGATACTTCTTGAAAGAAAGGCAACGCGAAAAATACAAAACAATAATGACAGACCGACTGATTACTACAAGAACAAGCAAGTTCCTCACCCCGGAGACATCAAGCCAATTGGTCAGGTCCCCTCAGAGCAAACCCCCTTCCAAGACTAAAACTCTATGGGAATACATTCTCTGATTGGTGACCACATTCGTCATCAATAAGGGGTAGTAAGCGAAAAAACAGCAATGAAGCTGCAAGCAAAGCCCTACAACATTCAATAGCCTCTTGTGAACCCAGGTGGTGACCTGGTTGACCAGCAGTGTTGCAATACCTTGGGACTCATGGGCCCACAATCAGTGACATAGCCACAGAGGACTAGAGTGGAGAATGAAGCATTCAGCTGATACGAAGAGAGTGTATATGCATAAGAACATCCACATTTGCAGATAATATCCACTTGACCTGGCTTCAATGACTGGATGATTAGAGCTCAACTAGAATAATAAAGAAGAGGAAAACAAAGAGTAATCTGATACAATTTGAGGAACTTGACCTACACCTATGGAAGTAGTAGCTCAAAAGAGGGAACAAATCTTTACAGCGAGGATCATTCCCACCCCTTCCATACACAATGTAGACAGGGATAGGCAACTTAGACACTGATTGCCCAAAATATGGGGGCTACAAAGGCAAGAAGTGACTGCCTTACAAGCTTTCAAGAGGGAGCCTAGATCCAGAGGGTGTGGAGGAAGGTAGAATCTCCACTAAGTAGTATCCGATCTGTCTAGGTGGGGCTGATGAAATGAAATGTGGATAGGTCTCTTGTGATACAATAGTGAATAATTTTTATCAGAAATGATTGTGAGGGTTGAGAATGCAAAGAAAGACTTCTATTTTTAGCAAGAAGGGGGGTAATTAACTTTTCAGTCTAGGAGCGGAGATCCCTGGGAGCATCAAGGGAGAAGAGCGGAGAGCGGGACCTTACCCAGAGAAGCAGTAATGCCAGAGATAGAGGCAGAGATGATGGCGTGGAGAGATGGAAAGGCTGGGTACTATAGACTCAGAGAAGGAGAGGGGCTGTGTGCTGAGGACCAGGGGGCTGTCTTGCTGTCTATACCCTTTGATTGGTTGGTGATACATTGAGGAGATTGTAACCATGGCAATGAAATGATATATGATAGGATGAATGTAAAACTAATGTTCTCCCATGTAAACTATCACATAATTCACAATAAGACATTTTTTTAAAAAAAACATACAATGTAAAACATTAGGCAAATCTGCTGGACAAAACCTCTTTAAAGTGTTGTAGAGCAAAGATGTCAGGTTGAGGACTAAGATGAGCCTGATCCAATACATGGTATTCTCAAAAACCTCTTATGCATGCTACAGTTGAACAGTAAATAAAGAAGACTGTAGAAAAATTGATACATTTGAGTAATGGTGTTGGAGGAGAATTTTGAAAGTACCATGGACTTCCAAAGAAACAGATCTGTGGTGGACGAAGTACAATCAGAGTGCTCTTTGGAAGCTTGGATGACCAGACTTCATCTCTCATACTTCAGACATATTATCAAGAGGGACCAATCCCTGGACAAAGTAGAGAGTAGGAGGAAGGTGTCCAATTAGATGGATTGGAACAGTGGCAGCAGCAGTGAGCTCAAGTGTAGCAACAGTTGTGAGGTTGGCCCAGGGCTGGACAGTGTTTCATTCTGTTGTGCATATGATCACTATGAGTAGGTACTGACTCAATAGTATCTAACAACAACACAACAACACCTTCCCATCCCTTCTCAACTTTGTCCTAAGGAAAATATTGTCCTTTTGAATAAGTGACCATTCCATGGTAAGTGTATTTTCTTACCTATATACATATCTACTGTTTGACTGAAAATTGAGTTCTGAGGGTGAGTTCTTTTCCATACCTGAAGGGTAGTCTTGGACCATAGTCTCAGGTTCCTCCAGTCTCTTTTCGATTAGTAAAATGAGTCTATTTTTTAAAATAATTTCTTGAGTTTCACTCCATATTTTCTCCCACTCTTTCTGAGACCTTTTAATGTGATTCATATTTATTTATGGTAGTGGTATCCAGGAACTGTCTAGTTATTTAGGTCTAAGGATTGTGGAGACTGATGCTCATATGTTCCATTAATCCATTGAAGTACTTGATTCCAAGACTATTCAATTCTTGTTGTTCTTCTTTTTTTCTGTATGTGGAGAGACCACTAGATACACCTTAAAAGGCTATTCATGAACTCTCAAAATGCCAGACACTGCTCACCCAAGTTGTTGTTGTTGTTAAGTGCCGTCGAGTCGGATCCGACCCATAGCAACTCTGTACAGGATTTCCAAGGCTGTAAATCTTTACAGGAGCAGAAAGCCTCATCTTTCTCCCATGGAGTGACTGGTAGTTTTGAACTGCTGACCTTAAGGTTCGCAGCTGATTCGTAACCACTACGCTACCAGAGCTCCTTCACCCAGGTAGTATATAGAATATTGTTTTTGTGAACTGTGCTATGCCAATTGATTATGGTACCCCTTGAGACTATGATCCTGAGCCCTAGTCTTAACAACTCATTGTCTTAACATGGTTGATAATATCTTGGAAGCTTTCATCATTTTGCCTGCTGAATGCTCCATCACATTCATAGTTGTGTTTGCAGGAAAAATAAATGTCGTCTTATATATAT
>NW_006409028.1:390219-392620 GCF_000296735.1 Chrysochloris asiatica | reverse complement strand
ATATATATATATATATATTCCTAGTGTGGCAGTGTTGAAGTTATGAATTAGGCTGCCAATCGCATGGTCAGCAGTTCTAAACTAACAGCTGGTCCATGGAAGAAAGATGAGTGTTTCTACTCCTGTAAAGATTTATAGCCTCAAAAACCCTGTGCAGTGTCTCTATGAGTTAGAACCAACTCCATGGCACATAACAACAACAACAACAGTGTGGAACTGAAGTTTAGTGTGCTGGACTGCAAAGTTGGTTTGAACCACAAGGTCAGTGGTTCATGCTTACCAGTTATTCCTTTGAAACTCTATACAGGGTTACTATGAGTCAGAACTGACTTGACAATACTTAACAGATATCTATATCTATATGTTTGTATATCTTACTATATCTCTCAATTTATCTAATCTATCTATCTATCTATCTATCTATCTATCTATCTATCTATCTATCTATATTGTTGGTAAGTGGTGTTGGAGAAGAATGTTGAAAGTGTAATGGGCTGCTGAAAAAAACAACAGATACATGTTGGGAGAAGTGCAGTCAGAGTGCTCCTTGGAAGCCAAGATGTCCAAACTTTCTCTCTCATACTTTGGACATATTATCAGAAGGTACCAGTCACTGGAGAAGGATATCATGTTTGGTAAAGTTGAGGGTCAGAGAAAAAGAGGAAGAATCCCAGCGAGATAGATTGGCAAAGTGGTAGCATCAATGGGTTCAAGTGTGTCAACAATTGTCACGTGTTTCATTCTATTATGCATAGGGTTACTATGAGTTGGTTCCAACCTGATGGCACCTAACAACAACAATAATATATATTTATGTTTATATGTGTAAATTAAAAATATATACATGGAGCTCTGGTAGTGTAGTGGTTATGCATCGGGCTGCTAACCTCAAGGTCAGCGGGACAAAGATGAAGATTTTTGCTCCTGTAAAGATTTACAGCCTCAGAAACTACATACAGGGTTGCAATGAGTTGGTACCAACTCCATAGCACATAACCACCACCACCACCATATGCATATATGTATATGTGTGTGTGTGTGTGTGTGTATATATATCTGTGTGTGTATATCACTCTACTCCCTTACCTATTTATCTTATGTTTCAGTCCATGTATCTACTTATAGAACACTGTTGTTCCAAGGTTTTGTATATACCGATATTTACCTCTATTCCCTTCATCCCATGCATAGCTACCTATATCTTCACCTCTCTTCATCATTCTTTTGCATCCTCTTTCTTGTTGTGTATTGCCTTCCCTGTCACCTGAGATAATGTGTCTACCCTTCAGATAATGAATTGCTCTCCCTTCACTCCCACGCTTTTAATCACCAAGTAATGTTTATTTTAGTATGAAAACCTTTTCTAAGTTTTCAGAGTAATGGTCTCATATAATATTGGTCCTTTTTTTGACTGACTAATGTCACTAAGCATAATGTCCTCTTGGTTGAGCCATGTTATGATGTGCTTTACAAACTCATGATTATTTTTCAAGATTGCATAGTATTCCATTGTGTGCATGTACCAAAGTTTGTTTATCCATTCTTCCATTTAGTGACATTTAAGAAGTTTCCATCTTTTTGTTAATCTGTTCAGCATTGACATGCATATATCTACTTGGGTCCTAGCTCATATTTCTTGTGGATGTGTACCAAGTAGAGGGATTTCTGGGTCCTATGATTTCCATAGTTGTTGAGCCATTTTACAGTCCCACAAGCAGTGTAGTAGGGTCCCAATTTCTCCACACCCTCACTAGCATTTGTTGTTTTCTGTTTTTTTTTTTTTTTTTTAATTTGCTATTAATGCTGAGATGAGATGAGACTTCATTGTTGTTTTGATTTTGCCAATGGAAATATCCTTATTTGTGCTCATTCCAAAGAGAGGTGACTCAACGGAATGCAGAAGTCATCAGACAATTTATTTGATATCCCATGTGAGTAAAGGTTTGCTAAAGGTAATACAGAAATGACTACAACCATACTTTGACAGAGAACTTCCAGAGGTTCAAGACAGATTCAGAAGAGGCCATGGAATGAGGGATATCATTGCTGATGTCCGATGGACCTTGGCTGAAAGCAGAGAATATCAGAAAGGTGTTTACCTATGCTTTATTGACTATGAAAAGGATTTTGATTGTGTGGATCATGACAAGCTATGGACAACATTGTAAAGTATGAGTATTCTGGAACACTTAATTGTACTCATGAGGAATATGTACCTGCACCAAGAGGCAGTTGTTTGAACAGAACATGGGAACACTGAACGGTTTAAAATTAAGAAAGGTATGTGACAAGGTTGTATTCTTTCACCATATTTATTCAACCCATATGCTGAGCAAATAATCTGAGAAGCTGGGTTCTATGAAGAAAAACATGGCATCAGGATTAGAGGAAGACTCATTAA
>NW_006409028.1:386141-389594 GCF_000296735.1 Chrysochloris asiatica | reverse complement strand
GAGAAAAAGAGGAAGACCCCCAACGAAATGCATTGGCCAAGTAGCAGCATCGATGGACTCAAACGTGGCAACAGTAGTGAGGTTGGCCTAGGATCGGGCAGTGTTTTTTTCTGCTGTGCAAAAGGTCACTATTGGTCGGTACTGACTTGATGGCACCTAACAACAACAACTACATTGGCCAATGATTGTGAACAATTCTTCATGTGTTTGTTGGCTGCCTGGATATCTTCCTTGGTGAAGTGTATGTTCAGGTCTTATTTCCATTTTTAAAACATTGGATTGTTTGTCTTTTTCTTGTAGTGGTGTTGTAGTTTTATATAAATTTTAGATTTTAGTTCCTTGTCTGATATATCATTGCAAAAAAATTTTCCCCTTCTGAAGGCTCTCATTCACTCTTTTGACAAAATCTTTTGATGCCCTTGAATATCTAATTTTTAGGATTCCAGTCATCCATTTTGCCTTCTACTACATATGTATTTTTGTAATGTTTTATAGTGTTTTAATGGCACGCTCTTACGATTGTCCCTATTTTTTCATTGATGATTTTTATAGTTCTAAGTTTTACACTTTGGTATTTGATACATGTAGAGTTTGTTTTTGTATATAGTGTGAGGAATAGCCATTGTTTCCTTCTTCTGCAAGTGGATTTCCAGTTTTGACAGTATCATCTTTTGAAGAGACTATCTCTTCCCCACTTAATATGTTTTGGCCATTTGTCAAAGATCAGTTAACTGTTTGTAATTGGATGTACTTCTGGATTCTCAATTCTGTTCCAATGATTTATATATTTTTTTCTTTGTACCAGTACCAGGCTGTTTTTTTGATATTTGTTTTAATTTTTTTTTTTTTAAGTTTTTATTGTGAGTTATGTGTTAGTTTACATGGGAGAATATTATCTTTACATTAATCCTATTGTATTTCATTTTATTGCAATGATTACAATCCCCTGAATGCATCATCGAACAATGAAAGGGTTCACTTGCATGCCTGTCCCCTGGCAGCCAGCACACCACCCCTGTCCCTCCCTGAGTTTAGAGTCACGTGCTGCTCTTTCTATCATCTATCATCTCTGCCTCCATCCTTTGTGTCACTACTTCCCTTGACAGGGTCCCACACTTCACTTTTCTCCCTTTATGGTTCCAGAGATCACTGCTCCTGGACTACAATATCAGCCACTCTCCTCCTCTTCTTACAAAATGTTTACATTTACCTTTCCAACACTCACTGTCAGACCTGATAGCAAGCATTCCCAATTGAACCACAGGAGTCTTATCTTCCTTACCTTTTATCAACCCCATCCATATAGGTTGGAAAAAATTCAGTGGAGATTCTATCTTTCCCCATCCCCTCTGAAACTAGGCTCCCTATTGAAAGCTTGTAAGCCAGTCACTTCTTTCTTTTGTAGCTCCCCTGCCCCCATTTTAGGTAGCCAATGTTTAAGTTCCCCATCCTTGTCAAACCTGCATACAAAGGGGGTGGGAATGATCCTCACTGTAAAGATTTGTTCACTCCTTTTTCATACTGCATCCACAAGCATAGGTCAAGTTCATCCAGTTGTAGTGGATTATTATTTTTTTTCCTCTTCGTTTTTCTTTTAATTGTATTCTGATCATACAGCCATTGATGGCAGGTCAAATGAGTACTATCTGCAAGTGTGGGTGTTCTTGTGCATCTCCCTCACTTCATATCAGCTGGATGCTTCACAATCTGCTCTAGTCCTCTGGGGCCATGTCTATGCCCCTGGGCCCAGGAGTCCGCAGGTCTCATCATACTGCTGGTTAACCAGGTCTCAATCCAGGTTAACAGCAGTCTATTGAGTGTGGTCAGAGTTAGCTCACAACTTCATTGCTGTTTTCCCCCACTTCCCCTTATCGGTGAACAATGTGGTCAGCAACAAGACCACATGCTTGCTTGTGTATTCCACTTGAGTTTCAGTTTTGCAGTGAGGTTTGTATCAAGATGTTTATACTACTGTGTCTGTGTATTAAATTTTGAGATCAGTGAGTGAAAAGCCTCCAACGTTGCTTTTCTTCTTAAGTAGTGCTTTGCTTATCTGTGGTCTCTTTCCTTTCCATAGAGTTGCTATCTCCTGTTAGTTGAAGTAATAAGAGAAAAATGAGAGAAGGAAAACTAAGACAAATAAGCAAAAAGCAGAAAAAAAGAGAAACTAATAAAGAAAGAAAGGCAGGAAGAGCTAGAAAAAGCATACAAAAACCAAATAGAGAAAAATGGGGGAGGAAAGTAAAATAATTAAAATGAGAGAAAATACAAAGAAAGAAAAAGATCTAAATATAATTTTGAAAGGAATGACTAATGGGGAAATAGATCAGAGAGTAGTAAACCAGCAAACAAACAAACAAAAAAATGAAGAACAAAGAGGGACAGATATTAAGAAGAAAGGACTTCCGGTTTTGGAGGTGGCATAAGCAGAGTCAGGCTATATGGGGTAGGGGACAAAAACCCAGAGAAGCTGCTTTCATGGAACAACTCCAGAGCTCTGGATCTAGCATAATGTGCAGGGCATCAGTTTCCCACACCCACCGGTGGAAAAATCATTGTATAAAGTAAAATATTGTGATTTAGGAATTGTTCAGGACACAGGACTCCCTCTGCAGACACCCCAACATGACTGAGTTCAGAGGGCAGGGCCACAGCCAGACCAACACCATGAACTAGCACTAAAACCGTCGCAACAGCATTTGGAAAAAGAGGTGTGGGGGGATTCTACATATTTTTTCCCTCTCTTCCATGTAGTACCTTTTCTGCCCAGCCTGGATGCCTTCAGATGGGTGGGCGTGCAAACCCAAAAGGGTCCAGTGTTGAGCCCACAGTTTACCCACGGCACAGAGAGGAGGAGCCTCACTGGTCCCACGGGCAGCTGCTTATGATGTCTGACTCTGGGTCCCAGACCTAAAGTTAACTGTTGGGGTCCCTTTACTCCTGCCTACCCAGGAAGAAAAGAGCAGGTCTGGCCATACAGATAAACTGTAAGAACACTCTGTAAAACCCAAATATAAAAGGCAAGGGCCAGGGTTTTATACATGTCTCCCTATTGCATTCTTGCTTTCATGGTTTCCACTGAGATATCTAAGCTTAATATGATTTGCTTGCCTTTGTATGTAACACTTCTCTTTTCCTTAGCTTCTTTCAGGATTGTCTCCTTATCTTTGAGTTTTGGAGAGCTTGATTATGATATAGCTAAGTGATTTTCTTTTGAGGTCTATCCTTCCTGGGGTTCATTGAGCTTCTTGAATGTTTATCTTTTAACTTTTCAGGATGTTAGGGAAATTTTCTTCCAGCAGCTCTTCAACTATTTCCCCTGTGGACCTGTGTGATTCTACCTGTTCTGGAATGCTGATATAATTTAATTCTTAAATTATTCCTCCTCATGCTGTCCAACATGAATCTTAGATCATCTGCAGATTTTTTAAAATCCTTTTTCCTGTTTGCCCT
>NW_006409028.1:355445-357878 GCF_000296735.1 Chrysochloris asiatica | reverse complement strand
CAGATTCAAAATGGCCAATACCAGTCCATTTCAGCTCACTAATGCCTAAGATATTGATATTGATGCATTCCATTTCATTTTTGGCAACTTCCAATTTTCCCAGATTCATACTTCGTACATTCCATGTTCCAATTTTCAATGGATGTTTATAGCTGTTTCCCTTCATTTTGAGTTGTAGCCCATCAGCAAATGAAGGTTCTGTGTGCTTTTCTCCCCGAGCTTAACTCTATTCATGTAATCATGGTCAACTCTACTTTGATGAGGCATTTTTTTTTTATCCCAGTCACATTCTGAGTGCCTTCCCACTTTCCGGTCCTGTATCTGACAATATTTCTCTGCTATTCAAAGAGTTTTCAGTGACTAGTGTTTCAGAAGTAGTTCGTCACTCTTTCTTCCTAGTCTGTTTTTGTCTGGAAGCTCATCTGAAACCTGTCCACCATTGGTGACCCTGCTGGTTATTTAAAATACTGGTGGAAGAGCCCTCAGAATCACAGCAACTAAAACTACCCCAGCATGACAGACAGATGAGTGGTGGCCATTTGGTTGTATGTAGATACTGTCACTTTAAATTTCAATGTCAATCCTGATACAATCCTGATATAATCAACATACAATCAAGATGTTCTCTTCTGATACTATCAATCCTATTACAATCAAGATATGCTCTCCCAAGATGGCGGCTCCTAGAACAGCTGAGTGTCTTCATCCAGAAAACAATGGATTTCTGGATTCTCCTGCATATTCCCCAGCTGTAAACCCTCCGATCCTCCACACATACCTTTATATTTTTTTTTCAGAGTTCCAACACCATCTTGTGAACCCTCATGGCCTGGTATTCCGTGTTGTTGTTGACTGAGCTCCTCACTACACGTCTACCTGATCCACCATCTTGAAGGTGCATGGCCTGGTAGTGTAGTGGTTAGATCTTGCTACTTCTAAGATCTCACTGCTTTGAAGATTTCACTGCTTCGAAGATCTCACTACTCATAAAAAGGAACAAATCTTTACAGCAAGGATCAGTCCCACCTCCTCAGTACACAGAGTTGATAGGGCAACTGAGACATCAGCTATCCAAAATGCAGGAGCTACAAAGGCAAGAAGTGACTAGCTTACAAACTTTGAAGAGGGAGCGTGGTTTAAGATGGGGTGGGGGAGGTAGAATCTCCACTGAATGGTTTCCAATCTGTTCGGATGGGGCTAATGAAAGAAGATGGGGATAGAACTCATGGTACAATAGTGAATAATTGCTATCAGGACTGACTGTGAAGTTCAGAAATGTAAAGGTAGATGTTTTGTAAGGAAAGGAGAGGAGTGACTGATTTTTCAGTCCAGGAGTGGAGGTCCCCAGAACCATCAAGCAAAAAGTGTGGAGTGCAGGACCCTACCCAGAGATGCAGTGACACCAGAAATGCAGGCAGAGATGATGACGTGGACAGATGGAATGGTTGGGGACACTGGACTCAGGGAGGGAGTGGGGCTTTGTGCTGACAGCTGGGGGGAAGGGCAGGACTGTGGGGTATACCCTTTGGTGCTTTGATGAAGAATGGAGGGGATTGTAATCATTGTAATGAAATGAAATATGATAGGATGAATTTAAAACTGATGTTCTCTCATGTAAACCCATATAATTCACAATAAAAACCTAAAAATAATTAAATAAATAAAATACAAATACTTAATAATCATGCAAAAAAATAAGAAGAAAGAAAGAATCAGCAGCATTTGGGAAAAAGACAAAAAGGAAAAATGAAAGGGAAGACACAAAGGAAAGAAAGCATGGGAGGCAAAGGCATGGGAGACAGAATAAACAGAAATAATGCAAAGACAAAAACACAGGTTAGGTGTCAGACACAGAATAAAGAAAATCCTGGGATCTACTTTAAGCCAAGGACCTCATGTGATGTGTCTGCAAGGGAAGAGATGGTGGCACTCAACCCTAGATGGAGTTTCTGTAGGGCCAGATATATTCTGGGCACCCACTCTGGAAGTTGTTGTTGTTTTAAAGTGCCCTCGAGTTGATTCCGAACCATAGCGACCCTATATAAGGTTTCCAAGGAGCAACTGGTGAGCTTGAACCACCAACCTTGCAATTTTCAAATGACTTTGCAGCCTGACACATTAGTCCACCGCGCCACACCAGGAGTCCTGATCTGAAAGTAGTTGGTGCTTATCTCAAAATAGCTGGGGCATTATTAGGGTGTTTCCATTCCACAGGGGAGCTGAAGGTGAGAGGTCCTTCTAGGGTTGACCAGAACTAGCTCTGCAGGTCTGGAATAGACCACAGCTGATTCCAAGTGCTAGAGGTTTTGACTATTTTCCCATACACTTTGATGAGACTTCAACAGCCACAGAGAGCAGGAGCTACCTTGGAAGTGTACCTCGAAGGCAGATGGCCACACCTCTTGTCATTAGGGATATAAGAAAAGAAAAAAA
>NW_006409028.1:344212-354425 GCF_000296735.1 Chrysochloris asiatica | reverse complement strand
AACTGCAAGGTTGATGGTTCAAGCTCACCAGCTGCTCCTTGGAAACCCTACACAGGGTCACTATGGGTCAGGATCAACTTGATGGCACTTAACAACAACAACAAATGATGAACAAAAGCAAAGATAGTGAGCACACATAACTAATGCTGTATTTAAAGGAACTGTATTTAAACAAATGTCCTCTAAGTCAATATTTTAAAGGGTCAAAAGCAAATAAATTTATTGACTCCTGTCCTAAGGGAAACAAAATCTTAAGGGTTTTTTTTTGTTTTTTTTTGTTGTTGTTACTGTTAAGTATGACATTTGTTTTAAAAAAAAAGTTTATAGCTAACATTTAGGAAGACAAGTTATCTCATTCTATTATTAGTGTAATCATACATATCTTGTTTTTAACATATTCTTATATGAGTTTTAAGTGATTTTTATGCATTAGCTGATACCTTTCAGCTATTTAAAAAGAAATTTTAATGATAAATTCCTTAATTACCTGTAATAGCCCAAAATGTATTATTTTTAGTATAATTTTTATATCTACAATTTGCATTTGCTAATGACTAGTGATACTGAATATTTTGCATGCTCTCACTGGTCATTATTATATGTTATTTTGAGTAGAATGAAGAGTTCATTTTATAATCTGAATAAAAGTTTTTATTTTTTATATATATATATATGTTTGAAACAAATCATTGTTTCAGCAACATTTGCTCAAAAGCCTAAACTTTTCTATTTGAAACACTGACGCCATTGTCAAAAGTCACCATATATGTGTGGGTTTATTCTTGATTTTGTAATGCTCCACTGATCCATGCATACCTTCTTTTGCTAACACCACATTACCTGGTTTCCTATGGATTTATAATAAGTCATAAGTTCAGGAAGTGTACATATTTTTACTTTTTAATTTTGAAAGTTATTGCTGATATTCTATGTCTTTTATATTTCCATACAAGACCCCTTTTAAGATTTAGAATAAGATCACATTGAATTAGATTATGTTGGGGAAATACAATATCTTATCAATAATGACTTGACTATCTTGTTATGAATATATGTTCACTTACTTAGATGTTTTTACAGTTCTCTTTTTTGTAGATTTCAATGCATATGCATTACACATTTTCCTTAGATTTATCACAAACTGCTTCATGTTTTACTTATTACTATATATTATTGGTATTTTATTTGCATTCCCAACTCTTTGTTACTAGTATATGAAAATATGATTTTTTATTTTAAATTGATCTTAATTTTGTAAACTCTATAAACTCAATTAAGGTTCTATTGTTATTATTAAGTGTTGTCTACGAATAAAGACAGTTTTTCTTCTTTTGTTTGCTTTTCATTTCTTCTTTTTTTTTTTAAGGTATTTATTGTGGATTGAGTGAAAGTTTACAGGGCACATCATCAGTTTCACATTCAACCATTCATATGACTTGTTTCATTACATTGATTATAATCCTCGCCATACATCATCCGTCAACAGTGTTTCTCTCTATTCATCCGTCAACAGTGTTTCTCTCTATTCATTTCTTTTTATTATATTATTTCTTTATTAAGTGGTAGTGGTGAGAGCAGACAGCCTGCCTTTTTCATGAACTTAGGGGAATAGTACTTATGCTTTGAACTATAAGATTCTATGCATCAGCTTTTTCATGTTGTTGTTGTTGTTGTTGAGTGCCATCGAGTCGGTTCCGACCCATAGCAACCCTGTACAGGATTTCTGAGGGTGTAAATCCTTATGGGAGTAGAAAGCCTCATCTTTCTCCTGCGGAGCGGCTGGTAGTTTTGAACCGCTGACCTTAAGGTTCGCAGCCCGATTCGTAACCACTACGCTACCAGAGCTCCTTCATAGATACCCTTTAGTAGATATTAACAGTTCTCTTACACTTCTAGTTTTTCCTGAAGATATTATCATAAATGTGTATTGTGTTTCTCAATGTATTCCCCTTTGCATATATGGTAATAATATGTAACATATAACATATATTTATTTTTCAGTCTGTTAATAACAAAAATTGCACTGATTGATTTTCTATTTGAACCAAATTTACAGCTCTAGATAAGTTCTCTTGGTGACGATGTATCTCATCTTTTGTTCTTTATTTTTGTGTTCTATTTGCTAAAATACTAATAGGAATTTCTTCAACTATGAGAGGGCTTAAAAAAAGTTCTTTGCTAAATGGAATTAAAAGATAAATTAATTTTCTCCTGAACCTTTCCAAGTCTCTCATATGCATGTTGATTTGTTTTTATTTGTTTACTTATTTAATTTTTTATTCCCCTTCTACTATCTTTGTCTCAGGAGGAAGATGAAATATTCTTCTCCCTTAAATATTTAAAGCCTGGGAAACTTCATACTGGGTCACTACAAACTAACTCCATGATACACAGGGTCTTTGCCTAGCATGCCATTATATCAATACTGACCTCATAAAATCAGTAGAGGAGTAGTTTCTTTTTGTTTTTGAAATAATTTCTATGGAATTGTTATTTCTTCCTCTTTTTTATGGTATCCACCATTGAACCTATCTAAATCTGGATATTTTAATGGACAGATTTTTTAAATATAAACTCACTTTCTTTAGTTGATATGTCATTGTTGCTTATTGGTGCTCTTTTTTTTTTTTGCTTTTAGATGATAGTAGAGACATTTATTTGAAAATATTAATTTTATACATATCAAAATATACCTATGTCAACTATATAAGTATAGAGTAAAATGCTTGCTGAAGTATGTAAAAAGCAAAGAAGTAATTTAGCATAACTTTACAGCCTTACAAAGAGTTGCTAGCTAGTACAAATAACTGATTTATTCCACAATAAAAATTTACTTTGACAGTTTAATGGTTAGTACTATGTAGGACATTTCCCAAAAGACTAAAGGGATTCTTCATCAAGTAAAAATTTAAATGTATAAAATATAAAAACCAGAAAGGTTTTGATAAAAGAACACATTATAAAATTAGACCACTATTCTTTTTAACAAGACTTAAGACTGAAATGACTCAGGATTTTAAAAACTATTTTAGAAACATCTCCACAAAAATTTACAAGACAAGTAGTTTTCAGATGTTCCCACAACCCCAATGTGTCTCAGATGAAGTAAATCTTATGAGAATGCACCACAAACCACATGCTTTTGAGAGCATGCACCATGTCCTACTTTTCTATTACCCCAGTGCTTAAAATCAGGTACTCATCAACACTCACTGAACACAATGGTTGAAATTATAATGGTTAAAATATCAAAAAGCAATCTTCTGGAGGGTTGTGGAACATCAAAACACTTTTAACTACTCATAACACACTAAAATGTTCTAGATTATCCTAAGTGTCTTACAGATTAAGGAATACTATAGAGAAGCAATTAAATGGGAAAATTTTTCTGAGCAGTTCATCTAATATGGATTTATCATGAATTAAAAAGTAGTCAGAAATTTTCAGAGGCAACCTAAATATTGCTCTGTGGCACTGATGCTTTTCCTAGTCTTAACGACTCTATAGGACAGAATAGAATTGTTCCATAAGATTTCCTAGACTGTAATCTTTATTGGGAGTTCTGGTGTGGCACTGTGGATTGATGCACCAGACTGCAAAGCCATTTATACACAAGGTCGGTGGTTCAAGCTCACCAGCTGCTCCTCAGAAACCCTATACAGCGTAGCTATGAGTCGACACTGACTCTACAGCACTTCACAACAACAATCTTTATTGGGTTACTGGTATGGTGCTGTGGGTTAATGTGCTGGACTGCAAAGTCGGCAGTTCAAGCTCACCAGTTGTTCCTTGGAAACTGCACACAGAGTCACTATGGGTTAGAACTGATTCTAGAGCAGTTAACAATAACAACAATTTTTATTGGAGTAGATCCCCAGGTTCTCTTCCCTTGGACCAGTTAGTGGGTTCCAACCTCTGACCTTTCAGTTACCAAGCATTTAACTGTTTTGTTATTATGGTTCCTTATTATTAGCTGTACTCAATCTTATGATATGGCAACTTAGTGATGAATGATATTGCATAATTACATAGATTTCATATTGCTTTTGTTAAGATATATCACATAATTAATATTAGTTCCATATTGTTGTAAGTGCCACCAAGTCAGTTCTGATCCATAGTGACCCCAC
The DNA here is from genome assembly GCF_000296735.1 of Chrysochloris asiatica. NCBI lineage: Eukaryota > Metazoa > Chordata > Mammalia > Afrosoricida > Chrysochloridae > Chrysochloris > Chrysochloris asiatica. The sequence continues at coordinate 350,295 of NW_006409028.1, read as the reverse complement.
ATAGGGTGTCCAAGGAGCAACTGGTAGGCCCAAACAGAAGTCCAATAGTTCATCCTACATTGCTACACCAGGACTCCTGGTTCCATATGCAGATAGGCCTTTAAAAAGTAAGTCACAGGATGGCAGCTAGGGTATGGATACAATGAAGATCTCCATCAGAATACCTAGTAAAGATGGTTCAGGGCAGATCTCCAAAACTCTGAACCACATATATAGGAATATTTTTTTTAATTTGAAGGTTTATAGCTAGTGGAACTTGTAGCAGAAGTAAGAAATCTCATACTTTAGAATCTCCTGAGCTAGCAGCATGGCGCCAACAACTTGGGCAAAACAAAATGGCAAGACCAAGCAGGACAACAAGCAGGCTCACTTCAGAATTATGCCACTTGAATCTCAGAGCAAAGGTGGACAATATACTTCATCGGTATTTCTTAGTTCTGATTTTTTTGGGGGTGTCTGTTCATTGTCTCCCCCCACTGTTTATGCACCTCAATTCTGGTGACTAGAGGGGGTGTCTGAGTGAGTGGACATTCCCTCCAACCCCACTACTTGTGGGTTTTGCCACGCATGTGCACAGATATTCTTGGCATTTAAAGAGACAGGCAGCTCAACAGACAGCCCTGAACTGTTTATTAATAGGGAAAAAGTGAGAACAAGGGGTGTGGAGAGGGAGAAAGAGTTTAAAAACAAAAAATGCCAAAAATTAAATTCTCAGGTACAGCATAACAACAAAAAGTAGCATCTTGAAATTTACGAGGAGGCCTTGAAAGCAAGAAGCTGAAAGAGAATATTAAAATCATACTCATATTAGGCTACAGATTTTTTTTTTTCAATCTTTCCCTCCTATCTCTTTTCTGCAATTATACATTACAGTATCCAATCTAGTTTTGCTGTTGTTCTTATTTTTTTGCGTTTGCTGTTATGTTGCTTTATGTTCCTCCTTTTACTTTCCAGGGACACTTTCTCTTCCTATATTACCCAAGAAGAGACAACAACTGCTGCCATATAGTTAAGTTACAATCACACGCTATAAAACCCCACAATCCAGGCAAGAACCAATACCAACTGCTATAAATCAGGGAGGCAGACAACACCTATGGAAGTTACTCCGAATTAAGCAAAAAGAAGAGTGAAAAGGGAAGCCCACAACCTGATCACATCCACTTGGAGGCAATCAGAAAGCATAAAAAATACCAAAACACATATTCAATTAAGGCCACAGATAAACACTAAACATGTCCAAGAAGCAAAAGCAAAAGACCATATCAGCACATGTCCAGAAACAAAATAAAATGTCTAATACAAATTATCTAGAGGTAGAACTGGACTCAATTCTGGAAGGAGAGCAGGCCTTGGAAATGCCTGAGAAAGAATTCAGAAAAATGATTATAAAATGTTTCAAAACACTTTACAATATGTTTGAGAAAAATAAGGAAGAGGGCAGGAAAGTACTATAGGAACAATCAAATAAAATAGATATAACATTGGAAACAATTCAAAACCTACAGAAAGAGGTTCAAATGATCAATAATAGAATATCAGAAATAGACAATACACTAAAAGGGCAAAGGAGTAGAATAGAAGAAATGGAAGGCAGAACTAGTGATCTGGAAGACAAATCTCTCAATACCACTGAGCTAGAAAAGCAAGCAGAATAAAGGATAAAACAATCTGAAGAAGGTCTAAGATTCATGTTGGACAATATGAAGAAAAATAACTTAAGAATTATCAGCATTGTGGAACAGAAAAAAATCACACAAGTCCACAGAGGAAATAGTTGAAGAACTTCTGGAAGAAACGTTTTCTAACATCCTGAAAAGTGAAGAGATAAAAAAATCAAGAACTCAACTAATCCCAGGAAGCATAGACCCCAAAAGAATATCACCACTACATATCATAATCAAGATCTCCAGAATCAAAGATAAGGATAGAATCCTGAAAGCAGCTAGGGAAAAGAGAAGCATTACATACAAAGACAAGCAAGTCAGATTAAGCTTGGATCTCTCAGCAGAAACCATGCAGGCAAGAAGGCATTGGGCACATATATATAAAACCCTGAAAGAAAAAAAAAAAAATGCCAACCAAAAATCCTTTATCCATCAAAGTTATCAATCAAATATGACGATGTAATCAAAACATTCCAAGATAAACAGAAGCTAAAGGATTTTTCCAAAGTACCCTACACTACAAAACATCCTAAGAGAGTTTCTTGTACTGAGAACCAACAAGAACAGACAAACACTAGAGATTGACATACGTGGCAGCAGCTACCAGAACTAAAATGACAGATAGGTGAGTTGAGAAAAGAACAAAACTATAATAACAAACTCACAGAATCTGGAAGATCAGTCTATGATCAAAACAATTACAATGTAAAAGAAGATAAACATGTAAGAACAGAGATCCAGATGGTGAGATGGTCAGGTAAATTAGAGGATAAAATAGATTGCAATAAATGGAGGGAAATGTTAATGGAATATAAGGTAACCTAAAAGAAAACAAACACTATACAACTTACCAAGAAAATGAAAACCTAAGAAGAACATGGAAACATTAAAACTAGAGGAAATTCACAAGAAACAACACAAAAAAAACATGAACTAAGCACAGGAAAAGATATGCAGAAAAAAGAAAGCAGCAACACCACAAAAAAGACAAACATAATGGCGGCAATTAATACATACCTATCCTAGTGTGGCATTGTGGGTTAATGTGTCAGACTACAAAGCTGTTTGAACAGCAAGGGTGATGGTTCAAGCTCACCATTTGCTACTTGGAAGCCCTATACAGGGTTGCTATGGGTCGGAACTGACTCGATGACACATAACAACAACAGCAACAACAACAATCCATAACTACACTGAATGTAAACAGATTAAATGCACCAGTTAAGAGACAGATGATAGCGTAATGGATAAGAAAACAAAACCCTTCAATATGCTGTCTGCAACAGACACATAGTACACATAGAAACAAACAAACAAAAAAGAATAAAATCAAAGGATGGAAAAAAATATACCAAGCTAATTGCAATTAAAAACAAAGAGGAGTGGCAGTGCTAATCTCTGATAAAATAAACTTTAAGGCAAAAAACAGCAAAATAGATAAAGATGGATAGTATTTTATGATTAAAGGGGCAATTGAACAAGATGCCATAACCATAATAAATATCTATTCTTCCAATGAAAGAATTCCAAAATATATAAAGCAAATTCTAATAGATTTGAAGAAAGAAATAGACAAATCTACAACAATAGTGGGTGGTTTTAATACACCACTTTAAAAAATGGATAAAAAAAAAAACAACAGAAAGAAATTTGATAAAGATACAAAGAACTAAACAATACAATCAGCCAACTGGACCTCAACGATGTGTACAGAGCATTCAACCTAACAACAGCACAATACACATTTTTTTCCAGTTCACATGAAACAATCTCCAGCATGTGATAACATGTGTTATGCCACAAAACAAGCCTCCAGAAATTTACAAATATCAAAATACTACAAAGCATCTTCTCAGACTACAATGCTATGAAATAAGAAATCAACAATAGGAAGACCAAGGAAATAAATTCAAATACATAGGAACTGAATAATATCCTTATGAAAAGCAACAGGGAAGTAGAAGAAATAAAAAGTGAACTCACAAAGTTCTTAGAAACAAATGTGAATGAAAACACAACATACTAAAATCTTTGGAAGACAATGAAAGCTGAGCTAAGAGGAAAATTTATTGCAATAAATGCACACATCCAAAAGGAAGATAGACCAAAATTAACAATTTAACACAGCATCTACAACACTTAGAAACAGACCAGCAAAGGGAACCTACACCCATGAAAAGACAAGAAATAATAATGATCAGAGCAGAAATAAATGAGATAGAAAGCAGAATAACTATAGAAAGTATCAACAGGACAATAAGCTGGTTCTCTGAAAGGATTAACAAAATTGACAGACCATTGGCAAATCTAACAAAAGAAAAGAAGGGGAAGACACAAATAACATGCATTACAAACCAAACGGACAATGTCACAAAGGAACCAAAGGAAATCAAAAGGATAATACTGAAGACTATGAAAATTTGTACTCCAACAAATTTGAAAATTTAGAAGAGATTAATACAGTTTTAGAAAAACACAACCTACTTTAACATACACAGAGTGAAGTAGAAAAACTGAACAGATTCTTAAGAAAAGAAGAAATTGATCAAGTCACCAAAAAACTCCCAACCAAAAGAAGTCCAGGCCCAGATGGCTTTATTGGTGAGTTCTACCAAACATTCAGGGAAGAGCTGTCACCAATTCTACTGAAATTATTCCAGAATAAAGAAGAAGATGGAAAACTGCCTAATACATTTTATGAAGCAATCATAACCCTCATACCAAAACCAGGGAAGTAAGTCACTAAGAGCAAAAAAATATACACCAATATCCCTCATGAACATAGATGCAAAAATTCTTAACAAAATCCTAGCCAACAGATTCCAGCAACACATCAAAAAGATAATACATCATGATCAAGTGGGATTCATATCAGGGTTTCAAGAGTGGTTAAATATTATAAAAACAATCAATGTAATCCACCATACAAATAAGAAAAAAGAAAAGAACCACATGATCATATAGATTGATACAGAAAACACATTTCACAAAATCCAACATCCATTCCTCATAAAAACACTCAAAAAGTAGGAATTGAAGAGAAATTACTGAACATAATTAAAAGCATATATACAAAACCAACAGCCTACATTACTCTCAATGGAGAGAAACTGAAAGCCTTCCCTTTGAGAACAGGAACCAGACAAGGATGCCCTTTGTCACCATTCCTATTCAATATTGTGCTGGAAGTCTTAACATGAGCTATATGGCAAGACAGGGAAATTAAAGGCATCCAAATTGGCAAAGAGGAAGTAAAACTCTATTTGTAGATGATATGATCTTATACATAGAAAACCCCAAAAACTCAGTAAAAAAGTTACTGAACCTCATTGAAAGATTCAGTAAAGTGGCAGGATATAAGATCAACATACAAAAATCAGTTGGGGAGACAAGTGGCGGTGCTCCAGTAGTGGGTGGACAGTGTCGCATAGGGGGGGCCCTGCCTGGTAGACAGATGGCCCTTGGGCAAACATAAGACTTTAGCTTCCAAGATTGTGGACTTGCTTTTTTAAAGGGTCAAGCTGCTGGGGAGTTTTGCACGTTTTGGACCTGCGCTCAGCTCTCTCTCTGGGATGGCGCCCCGCGCCACTGCGGAGCTTAGAACAAAGGGCCTGAAAAGACCGGTTCGGAGGGCGGGTGGGGCGGGCCCACCCGGAGAGCTGGCGGGGTCACAGGGACTGGTACAGTCCTTCGTGAGGGGTGGGGGGCCTCATTGCCACGGGAGGCATTGCCTACGTGGATATAGGGCAGCCCAGGTGCCCAAGGCGCAGGGAGACAGAGAGAGGCATTTTTTGATGACCTCAGACAGGGATGCCATCAGCCGCCATCTACTAATCCTGCCCTCCACCCCCTCTGCCTAAGCTAGCCCTCTGCCCAAACTCCGAGGCTCAGGCCCGGCCATCAAGGCACAAGTGGAGATGCTTTGAGGTGGTTTTTACCACCAGTGACAAGGCAATCCTGCTGTGGATCTGTGGGTTAAGGGACCAAACTGCAGAGCCTTTTGAGCTGCAAGGTCGGAGGCTAGGGCCCACCAGCTGCTCCTTAGAAATCCGATACATGTTTATTTTTTTTGCTTTGCTTGTTAAGGGATCAGACTGCAGAGCCTTTTGAACTGCAAGGTCGGTGGTTCACGCCCACCAGCTGCTCCTTAGAAACCCTATAAAGGGCCTTTTTTTTTTTTTTTTTTTTCTCTCTCTCTCTCTCATTTTGCTCTGTGGGTTAAGGGACCAGACTGCAGAGCCTTTTGAACTGCAAGATTCGTGGTTCGTGCCCACCAGCTGCTCCTTAGAAACCCTATAAAGGACCTTTTTTTTTTTTCTTTTTTCTCTTTCTTTTTGTGTGTGTGACTAGAGATTGCCTTATTTAATCTTGTTGTTTTTTCTGATGCTGAATCCTTTCTCCTTTTTTTTTTTCTTT
>NW_006409028.1:341366-342112 GCF_000296735.1 Chrysochloris asiatica | reverse complement strand
GGAACCCACAGTCACCAAAAGAAAAGAAATAATAAAGATCAGAGCAGAAATAAATGAGATAGAAAACAGAAAACCTATAGAAACAATCAACAAGATAAGAAGCTGGTTCTTTGAAAGAATTAACAAAATCAACAGACCATTGGCAAACCTAACAAAAGAAAAGAGGGAGAAGACACAAATAAGACGCATTAGAAATCACATGGGTGATGTCACAACGGAACCAAAGGAAATCAAAAGGATAATAGCAGAATACTATGAAGAGTTGTACTCCAATAAATTTGAAAACTTAGAAGAGATGGATGTATTTTTGGATAAACACGACCTACCTAAACTTACATCCAGTGAAATAGAAAACCTGAACAGACCCATAACAAAAGAAGAAATCGACCAGGCCATCAGAAGACTCCCAAACAAAAAAAGTCCAGGCCCAGATGGCTTCACAGGTGAATTCTACCAAACATTCAGGGAAGAGCTGTCACCAATCCTATACAAATTATTCCAGAATATAGAGGAGGATGGAAAACTTCCTAATACATTCTATGAAGAAAGTATAACTCTCATACCAAAACCAGGGAAGGACGATACTAAGAAAGAAAACTATAGACAAATATCCCTCATGAACATAGATGCAAAAATCCTCAACAAAATCCTAACTAATAGAATTCAGTAACACATCAAAAAGATAATACATCATGATCAAGTGGGATTCATATCAGGGATGCAAGGATGGTTCAACATTAGGAAAA
>NW_006409028.1:329930-337352 GCF_000296735.1 Chrysochloris asiatica | reverse complement strand
GATAGAATGAATGTTAAACTAATGTTCTCCCATGTATACTATCACATAATTCACAATAAATCATAAAAAAAAAAAAAAAAAATCAGTTGGAGTCCTCTATACCAAAACGACAGCGCTGTAAAGGACACTAGGAAAGTAATACCATTTAAAATAGCCACCCAAAGGATGGAATATCTAGGAATAAATGTCACAAGAGAAACAAAGGGCCCATACAGAGAAAACTACAAAACACTACTACAAGAAACAAAAGAGACCTATAGAAAAGGAAGAATGTACAATGTTCCTGGATAGGAAGACTTAACATTGTGAAATGTCAATATGCCCAAAGCAATTTATATAATGCAATCCAAATCCAGATTCCAACAACATGCTTCAGAGAGATGGAATAAACAATGACAAATTTTATATGGAAAAGAAAGAGGCCCAGGATAAGCAAAACACTGTTTTTGAAGAAAAATAATGTTGGAAACTCTCACTGCCTGACTTCAAAATTTATTACATGGCAAAACATTTTGGTAATGATAAAATGAAAGACACATTGATCAATGGAACAGAATCAAAAATGTAGAAATTAACTCCTCCATAAACAGCCAACCGATTTTGACAAAATACCTAAATATATCACAGGGGGAGGAGACAATCTCTTGAACAGATGGTGATGGCAGAACTACAAAGAAATATGCAAAAGATTGAAACAAGACTTTTTTGTCACATCTTATACAAAAACCATCTCAACATGGATTAAAGATCTTAATGTGAATCCCAGAATTATGAAGGCCATCAATAAAAAAAAAAAAAGAGACAAATGTGAGGGCTCTAATTCAGGGCATACAGAAACTAACAAATATTTTGAAAAATACACACACAAAGATAGACAAAATAGATGATTGGTACATACTAAAAATTATAAACTATGTGCATCAAAAGACTTCAGCAGAAGACTAGAAAGGGAACCCACAAATGGGAAAAAGTCTTTTGCAATGACACATCAGATAAGAGACTTACTCTAAAATACATAGGAAACTACAACACCTCTACAAGAAAATGACAAATAACCCAATTATAAAATGGGCACAGGACATGAACAGACACTTCACCAAAGAGGAGATCTGGGCATCCATCAAACATATGACTAAATGTTCACTATCACTAACCATTAAAGAGATGCAAATGAAAAGAAAAATGAGATATCATATCACACCAGCAATTACAGCAAAGATAAAAAAAGTAGAGGACAATAAATGCTGGCGAGGATGTGGAGAGACTGGGACACTCCTGCATTGCTGATGGGATTGCAAAATGGTCCAACCTCACTGGAAAGCAATATGGTGCTTCCTCAGAAGGTTGGAAATAGAAATACCATATGATCCAGCAAGCCCTCTACTTGGTGTTTACCCACAAGAAATATGAGCCATAACACGAGTAGATATATCCATACCAATGTTTATAGCAGCATTATTTACAATAACAAAAAAATGGAGACAGCCTAAGAACCCATCAACTGAAGAATGGATCAAAAAATTGTGGTACATACACACAATGGAATATTATGCTACCTTTAAGAACAACAAAAAAGCTGAAAGCCACCGTGTAACATGGATGAACCTTGAGGACATTATATTGAGTGACATTAGTCAATCACAAATGAAGAAATACTGCATAGAACCACTATTGTAAAAGCCTAAGAAAAAGATCCCATACTAAAAGTGTGTGTGTGGGGGAATTCTTTGCTGGTTATTGGGACGAGGGGAGTGGGGTAAGGGTAGGTAGGGGAAGCTGTAGCACAGGGCAGGGAATAAACACAGGATAGTTTGGGTGCTGGGGAGGGGGCAAACACAAGAATGTGGAGGGGAATGGAAGAACAAGGTGGATGGGAGAACAGTTAAGCAAGTTTGTGTGGGCTAAGTGGGACAGAGGTAAACAATGACTTATGCACATCCTTGGAACAACAGGGCTATGGGATACAGGGATTGAGGCATGGTTGGAATGGGCAAATCAGAGGGGGAAATGATAATATTCTTGACTGTGTTTGAATCTTGTTTTCCCTACATACTTTTATAAAATAGACAGTAGAGCGGAAGAGAATGGAATGGCCAGAAATATCACCATAGAAAGCTTGTAAGTCCGTCTTCAGCCTATAACTAATTGGAATATCAAAAATGGGGTTACAACATGCTCAGTGAAGTCGTTTTTCTGCAGAACTTCTGCATTTCATAAGACCATTCATGGAATCCTGAACCCATACAGACTATTCGGAGGTGGGAAATTTCCACTTGAAAGGACAAGCAGACCAGCCTGGAGCCGCTAGAAGAACAGACGATATTTCTGGGGAAAAAAAAAAAAAATGACAAGGAAAATACAAAACAATAACAGAAGTCTGACTGACTACTACAAGAAAAAGCAAGTTGCCTGTCCCAGAGACATCGAGGCAAGTGGTTGGTTTCCCCCAGGACAAACCCCTTCCAAGACTAAGACTCAATCTGATTGGTGACCACGTTGGTGAATGAAGCAATGAAGCTGCAACCTAAGTCCACCCACGTTAAATATAATCCTGTGAACATGGGTGAAGACCTGTTTGGCCAGCAGTGTGGTAAGACTTGGGGACTCCTGGGCCCAGAGTCAGTGACATAACCACAAAGGACTAGAGTGGAGAATAAAGTGTCCAGCTGATAAGAAGAGAAAGCATATGCACAAAAATACCCAAACTTGCAGATAATATTCCTTTGACTTGGCTTCAATGGCTGGATGATCAGAGCTCAACTAAAAGACAAAAGAACAGGAAAAAAAGAGTAACCTTATATAATTTGATGAACTTGATCTAGACCTATGGATACAGTAGCTCAAAAGAGGGAACAAATCTTTACAACGAGGATAATTCCCACTCCCTGGATACACAGGGTAGACAGGGATGGGCAACTTGGACATTGGCTACCCAAAATGGGGGGACTATAAATATAAGAAGTGACTGACTTACAAGCTATCAAGTGTGAGCCTAGATCCAGAGGGCATGGCGGAAGGTATAATCTCCACAGAGTGCTATCCAATCTGTCTGGGAGGGGCTGATGAAAGGAGATGGGAATAGCACTCATGTGGTACAATAGTGAATAATTACTATCAGGACTCACTGTGAGGGTTGGAAATGTAAAGGTAGACATTTTGTAGCAAAAGGAGGGGAGTGGTTAACTTTGCAGTCCAGGAGTGGAGGTCCCTGGGACCATCAAGGGAGAAGAGCTGAGTGCGGTACCCTACCCAGAAAAGCAGTGATGCCAGAGATAGAGGCAGAGATGATGACATTGAGAGATGGAGGGCTGGAAACTCTAGGCCCAGAGAGGGAGAGCATCTGTGTGGTGTCGACCAGGGGGCAGGCTTGTGGGGTGTACCCTTTGACTCATTGATGATGCATGGAGGGGATTGTAACCATGGTAATGTAATGATATACAATAGGATGAATGTAAAGCAAATCTTCTCCTATGTAAACTATCACATAATTCACAATAAAACATTTTTTTAAGAGAATAAAAATGTAAGTCACAAAAGAAAACACTTTCAATCTGTATTTATAATAAATAAAATAATAAATTTTGATTTTACCTTTCAAAGGTAAAATCTGTTCAGTTCACTTAATAAAGCTAGACAAAATTTGGTATTAGAGGAAAAGGTTTTCTGTATAGAATGTAAACAATAAACAGAAGATCATAAAAGTCATATTTAACCAAATCATATAAAGCACCTTATATTAAAAACAAAAAAGTTCCACCTATTTCTGTAGTTTATGTCAAAGGAATTAATTAAAAAATCATATACCTTTAAACTTTACTTTAAGCTTGGCTTTTTATTTTCAAACATATCAGTTTTGAGGGTACCAGAAGTATAAAGTAATACACTAAATATTTCTTTACTTCTACAGGTTGCACAATAGGTGGCTACAATCACAAAATTTAAAACTCATTGAGGATCATGTCTACAAGATTGTTGTTGCATACAATATTAAACTTTGACAATCCCAAGCAAGGAAACAATATTTACATATTCAAAATGTACTGATAATTTATTCACAGGAAAGTGACTATATTGGATATTCTAAGAATTTATAAATAAACCCACAATCACATATTAAGAACATTGGTTTCAAAGATTATACAATCTAGCAAGGGAATAACATGATATGCAAAGGGTAATCTCTGAATCTGACAAGTGATAACGAAATGTCAGCATTCAAACTAATTCTGAGAGAAAAGCTTAGTTGCCTCCTTGCTCAAAAATATTCAAAATTTAACAAAGTCCTATTTTTTAACTCTCTAAATATAGACATTCATTAAATATAGATAGCTAAATATAACCCTTCCTTAGGAGTCCTGATGTGATGCTGTAGGATAAGCACTGGACTGCCACTGCAAGGTACCTAAAAGTGATACTGTTCAGCATATTGTTGCTAAGTGCCATCAAGTTGATTCCAAGTCATAGTAACTCTGTATTGGATTTCCGAGGAGCGTCTGGTAAGTGTCAACTGCCAACCTTACAGTTAAAACCGACCTTGCTCTTTTGAGTAAGTGAGTTTGAATCCATCAAGAAATTTGCTGATCTTACCTATATTGCTAATTTTATTTGCACAAAGATACTAGATTCATTCTTATAATTTTAGTATCTATAAGATCTATATAGATATATTTCCTTTCATTCCCTATATCCACCACTCATCCACCAATTTTTAATACAGTGGTGACTTGTATATTGCCATGATGTTGGAAGCAATGCCATTGGTACTTTTAATACCAGCAGGGTCACCCAGGATGGCCAGGTTTCAGCTGAGCTTCCAGACTAAGACAGATTAGGAAGAAGGAAAGACGGACTACTTTTGAATGCTAAACCACAGAAAACTATATGGATAGCAATAGAACACTGTCAGTACAAGAATATTGAGTATTGAAACATTATGAATGCACCAGAAAATGTCAGGTATAATGCCAGATGAGCCCTTCAGTTTGAAAGGCACTCAAAATACAATAGAGAAAGAGTTGCCTCCTCAAAGGAAAGCTGACCATGATGATGAGAATGGAGTGAAGCTTTAGGACCATTATTTGCTGCTAGAGCAAATGGTAGCATAGTGGTTACGAATCAGGCTGCGAACCGGAAGGTCAGCAGTTCGAAACAACCAGCTGTTCCGTGGGAGAAAGATGAGGCTTTCTGCTCCCATAAAGATTTACAGCCTCGGAAACCCTGTACAGGGTCACTATGAGTCGAAACCGACTCCACGGCACATAACAACAACAGAACAAAACACAAAATGAGGATAAACAGCTGTAAATATCAATTAATAATCATAATATGGAATTATTAATTTTAATTTAGGAAAATTGAAAGCATCAAGATGTATATACCAGGTATTTGTAACTTGAAATGGACTGGTATTGGACAATCTGACAAGCAAACAGTTTACTAGGCTGGGAATGACAAATTGAAGAGGAATGGCGCCATGTTCATCATCCAAAGGAACATTTCAAGATCTATCTGGAAGTATAATACTATCAGTGATAGGATGATACCCACACACCTACAAGGAAGAGCAGTTAATAACACTATTATTCAAAGTTAATGATGATGACATTAAAGAACTCTACTAACTTCTTCAGTCTGAAATTGATCAAACATGTCATCAAAATGTATTGATATTTATTGGTGATTGGAATGCAAAGTTTTGAAACAAAGAGAATCAGTTGTTGGAAAATATGGACTTGGTGATAGAAAGGATGCTGGGATCACATGATAGAATTTTATAAGATCAATGATTCTCCATTGCAAATACCTTTTTAAACATTACAAAAGGTGACTGTATACATGGACCTCACCAGATTTAATACACAGAAATCTTCTTTGTGAGGATATGCTAGAAAACTTCCGTATCATCAGTCAAATTTAGGCCTGGGGAAGACTGGAGTAGAACACCGATTGCTCAAATGAAAGTTCAGACTGAAGAAAATTAAAACAAAATGAGAGCCAAAATTTGACCTTGAACACATCCCACCTGAATTTAGAGATCATCTGAAGAACAGATTTGATGCATTAGACACTAATGACCCAAGCCCAGAAAAGTTGTGGGATGACATCACTAACAACATGCAGAAAGAAAGTAAAAGGACACTAAGAAAACAAGAAAGAAAGAAAGACCAAAATGAATGTCAGAAGAGAGTTTGAAGCTTGCTGTCCGGCAAAGAGATGTTAAAGAAAATAAGAGAAATGTGGAGATAAAAGGGCTGAACAGAAATTTTCAAAAGACAGCTCATAAAGACAAAATTAAGTATTATAATGAAATGTACAAAGATTTTGAGATAGAAAACTCAAAGCGAAGTACAGGCTCAACATTTTTCAAGCAGAGAAGTTGAAGAAAAAATTCAAGCCTTGATTTGGACTATTGAAGGATTCTATGAGTGAAATACTGAATGAAGCAGAAATCACCAAAAGAAGATAGAAGCAATACACAGTCATTGTACCAAAAAAGATTTCACTAATATTCAACTATTGCAAGAGGTAGCATATACTCAAGAGTCAGTGGTACTGAAGAAAGAAGGGCAAGGTGCACTGAAGATATTGGCAGAGAACACGGCTTCAGAAACTGATTGAATAAAAATTGAAATCTTTCAAAAAATTAATGTGGTGTTGGAAGCACTCACTCATCTATGTAAAAAAAAAATTGAAGATAACTATTTGGACAACTGCTTGTAAGAGATCCATATTTGTGCCCCTCCAAAGGTAGAAGTCTTGGTGTGGCGCCAGACTGAAAAGCCACTTGAACTACAAGGTCGGTGGATCAAGCTCACCAGCTGCTCTTAGGAAACCCTGTACAGGCTCGCTATGGGTTGGAACTGAATTGATGGCACTTCACAACAACAACAAAGAGAAGTAACTCAATGGAATGTGGAAATCATACAACAATATCATTAATATAAGATGCAAGTAAAATTTTGCTAAAGGTATTTAAAAATGACTGTAATAACATATAGGCAGGTTCAAGGCAGATACAGACAAGGACACGAAGTTAGATATATCACTGCTGACATCAGAGCATAGCACAAAGATGACTTATTACCTTTGTTTTATTGATTATGAATAAGTATTGATTGTGTGGCTCATAATAAGCTATGGACAACATTGTGAAGAATGGATATACCAGAACACTTCATTGTGCTCATGAGAAACCTGTACATAGACAAGAGACTGTTGTTTGAACAGAACAAGTGGATACTGATGTTTTAAAATTAAGAAAGATGTGCACCAGGGTTGTATTGTTTCACCATATTTATTCATTCTGTATACTAATAAGCAAATAATCTGAGAACCTGTATTATATAAAGAAGAACATGATTGGAGAAAGGCTCATTAACTTGTAGATTAACATGCAGATGAAACAACTTTATGTGCAGGAAG
>NW_006409028.1:319941-327275 GCF_000296735.1 Chrysochloris asiatica | reverse complement strand
TTCACTGATGATATGGAGCTTTTCCATCTTCTCTTTCCACAGATGTAGTCTATTTGATTTCTATGTGTTCCATCTGGTGAGGTCCATGTTTATAGTTGTCTCTTATGCTGTCTAAAGAAGGTATTTGAAATAAACAAATCATTTGTCTTGCAGAAATCTATCATTCGTTCTCCAACATCATTTCTATCACCATGTCTCATACTTCAGACATATTTTCAGGACAGACCAGACCTTGTGAGTATTTGGGCCATTTATATTTATGTAATTATAAATATTGTTGGGATTAAATGGACTGCCTTACTATTTCTTTTTTATTTGTGAAATTTGAGCTTTGGTGCTCGGAAAAATATTTTCTGCCTTCTTTGGATGAACTGAGTGCTTTTAGGAAAATATTTTTTTATCTAAATCACTGGCTTATTAGTCAGATGACATTATTTTATTTATTAACTAGTGGTGACTATGGGTTTAAAAATCAACCGCTCATCTGTCTGTTTGTCATATTGTGGTGGACTTTATGTTGCTCTCATACTGGAAATTATACCACCAGTATTTTAAATTCCAATATTGTCACCCTTGGTGGACATATTTTAGCAGTTTCCAAACTAAAACAATCTAGAGTGAAGGAGAAGCAGATCATCTCTGAATGCTCAATCATTGTAAACCTTATGAATAGCAAGGGAATGTTGCCCATTATAGTTCCAGAAGATGAGTCCCTCAAGTTGCAAGGCACTCAAAATACAAACAGGATAGAGCAGCCTCCTAAAAGTAGAGTTGAACTTATTGACATGGATGGAGTTAGACTTTCAGGAACTTCATTTGCTAATGTGGCACAACTCAAAATTAGAACAGCTGCGAACATTCACTAATAATCGGGATGTAGAATGTACAATGTATGAATCTAGGAAAATTAGAATCTGTCAAAAATGAAGTGGAATGCATAAACAGAGAATTCCAAGGCATTTGTGAGCTGAAACAGACATTTTGAATCACATCATCATGTGGTTTATTATGCCGGAATGACAAACACAGAAGGAATGGAATCACATCATTGTAAATAAGAACATTTCAATATCTATTTTGAAGTACAAAACAATAATATCCATATACCTATAAGGAAGACCAACTATTAACACTGTTATTCAACTTTACACATCAACTACTACTGAAGCCAGTGATGATGAATTCTGCCAGCGTCTTTGTATGAAGTGATAAAATTTTCATAATATTCTCCTCCAACACCGTAACTGAAATGCATGAATTATCCTAGAGTCTTCCTTATTCACTGTCCAACCTTCATATGCATATAAAGCTATTGAAAATATCATGATTTGGGACTTGTGCTTTTAGTCCTCAAACTGATATCTCTGCTCTTGAACATTTTAAAGAGGTCTGTGCAGCAGATATGCTTAATGCAATATGTTGTTTGATTTCTGAGGGTTGCTTCCATGAATGTTGATTGTGGATTCAAGCAAAATGAAGTCTTTGACAACTTCAATCTTTTCTCCATTTATCATGATGTTGTTTGTTGGCCCAGTGGTGAGAATTTTTGTTTTCTTTACATTGAGTTGAAACCCATACTGCAGGGTGTGGTCTTTGATCTACATTAGTATTTTAAGTTTTCTTAGGTTTTAGCAAACAACTTTGTCTCATTTGCATATTACAGGTTGTTAATGAGTGTTTCTTTAATCTTGATTCTACTTCTTTGCATTATCCAGTTTCTTGTATTATTTGTCCAGTGTACAGACTTAATAAATATGATGAAAGAATACAACCCTGCTGTACATCTTTCCTAATTGTAAACAATTCAGCATCCCCTTGTTTTGTTTGAACTACTGCCTCTTGGTCTATGTACAGGTTCCACTTGTGCATAATTGTTCCAGAATAATCATACTTCAAATTGTTGTCCAACGTTTGTCATAATCATTTGTATAGCCAATGAAGCACAAATAAACATCTTTCTGGTATTCTCTGCCATCAGTTAAAACCCATCTGACATCAGCAGTGATATCTTTTGTCTCACATGTTTATTTGAATACAAGTTGAACTTCTGGCTGTTCCCCACCAATGCACTGTTGCTGTCATTTAAAAGTTATCGTTAACAAAAATTTCCTTCAAGTGATATTAATGATAGTGTCCAATTATTCCCACATTCTGTTGGGTCACCTCTCTTTGTTGTTGTTGTTGTTAGGTGCCATCGAGTCAGTTACAACTCATAGTGACCTTATGCACAACAGAACAAAGCACTGCCTGATCCTGGGCCAACCTCACAATCATTGCTATGTTTGAACCCATTGATGCTGCTACTGTGCCAATCCATCTCATTGGGGGACTTCCTCTTTTTCTCTGAACCTCTACCTTTTCAAACACGATATCCTTCTGCAGTGACTGGTCCCTCCTGACAATATGCCCAAAGTATGAAAGATGAAGTCTGGCCAGCCTGGCTTCCAAAGAGCACTCTAGCTGTACTTTTTCCAACACAAATCTGTTTTTTTTCTTTTGGCAGTCTGTGGTACTTTCAATCCCCTCTCTGTGGATGGGGACAAATATGGATTTTTCCTAATCAGTTGGTCTGGTAGCTGTCTTCCAAATTTCTTGGCATAGATGAGTGAGTGCCTCCAGTTCTACATCAGTTTGTTGAACGTTTTCAATTTGTATTACATTAATTTTGGGGACCTTTTTCTTTGCAAATGTCTTCGGTTCACCTTGGACTTCTTCATTCAATACCATTGTCTATTGATCATATACTATCTCTTGAAATTGTTGAATATTGTTCTTTTTGTATTCTTGCTACTTAAATCTTCTTTTGAAGCTTTCTGCATCATTCAATATTTTGCCCATAGAAACCTACAAGTTGAGGCTTGAATTTTTACTACAATGCTTTCAGCTTTAGAATGCTGTGCATGTTCTTTCCTTTTCATTTTTTAATCTCATGTCTTTGCACATTTTGCTATAATACTTTACTATTTCTTCCTGAGCTGTCTTTTAAATTTTCTTTTCAGCTCTTTTACTTCCTCATTTCATCAATTTTCATTACCAACTCTATACTGAAGAACAAGTTTCAAAGTCTCTTCTGACACCCATTTTGATCTTTTCCTTTTTACTTGTCTTCTTAATTAACTTTTGCTTTCTTCCTGTATGATGTTCTTGATGTCATCCCACAATTCTTCTGGTCTTTAGCCATTAGTGTATGATGTATCAAATATATTCTTGAGAAATATGTTCTTGAGATTTCTAAATTCAAGTTGGATATGATCAAGGTCAAATTTTGGCTCTTATAGACTTGTTTTAATTTTCCTCAGCTCCAGTCTGTACTGGCATATGAACAATTAAATGTCTGTTCCACAGTCTGCCCCATGCCTTATTTTGACTGATGATATGGGGCTTTTCCACCATCTCTACTCACAGATGTAGTCAATTTGATTTCTGGATATTTCATCTTGTGAGGTTCATGTGCACAGTCATTTTTTATATTGTTTTTAAAAAAAGTATTTGCAATGAAAAAATTATTGATTTTGCCAAATTCTATCATGTGATCTCCAGCACTGTTTCTGTGCCAAGGTCATATTTTCCAAATACTGATCCTTCCTCTTTGTTTCCAATATTTGCCTTCCAATCACCAGTAATTATCAGTATGTAGTAAGTGCATGTTTGATCAATTTCAGACTGAAGAAGTTGGTAGAATTCTTCAGTTTCATCATCATTGGCTTTAGAGTTTAAAAAAATAGTAAATTCACTACAATTGTCAATGTATTTTATATCTATCACTTTTGTGTGTCATTTGAAACTGGATATCCCATTGGTTGTTGTTTACCAGAATGAGTACAACAACATAGCTTTGTGTTTGTATCACATTAAAGATTACTGCTGGCCCTCCTAACTAGATGTATAAGATGGTTCTCTCAAAATGGATCAAAGACAATTTATTTATTAATATTATCTGTACTTGCAAACAACTGCTCATGGTGGATCTAGTTGCATAGTGGGTGAATGTAGCAAGAGTAAGACTGGACAGTCCACACAAATCTTATTTATTAGACAGAAATGGAAAAGTCCTACCAAGATAAGGGACCAGAGTAGGCAAGAGTCAGCAAAGGTATTGAAGTGGTAGGGACCTCATAGTTTAAACAACACTATATGTGGATACCCTCTTGACCCTGGATGGACTTTATTTCTGGCCAGCATATTTGCACAGAAGCTGATATCAATTACATTAGATATTCTACCAGTCCCATTGCACTGAACTGTTTGCTTTTCTTGTGCCCTATCTGCTTGACATCTATGGGTCTTTACTTTGAACAACTGGTGGCCCTGTTTTCTTGATATCCTAAGCATTTATTTACCTTGCTCGTTATCCACTGAATCCCTGCTTGCATCATTCTTTTTTGTTGTTGTTGTTTCCATCAAAGCAAAGCAAACATCACAAACCCATAACCTATGCAGTCAAGTCCTACTAATAGAAATAGTAAGGACAGAGTAGAAATGTGAAATGTTTCCAAAACTGTAAATCTTTATAGATACAGACTGCCCCATCTTTCTTCCATGGAGAGGCTAGTGAGCCACCAACTTTTCAATAAGCAGAATGAATGCATGCAATAAATTACTGCACACTTATCATTATAGCTTAAACATACATTTTTGTGGGAAAACACAATCCCATGCTAACCAGAGAGCTAAATTTATAGATTCAGGAAGGACAAACTTTCTCTGTAGGCCTTTATGATTCCGTAATAGAAGATAAAATACATTGTTAGAATTACTTTACACATGTTCCTAACTTTAATGATCACAAACTGTACAACAGAATGCTCATTTTCATCCGTAAAGAAACTCAAAAAACCACTCAATGTACTATAGTGATTCTAGAATGACTTGATTTATTATCTTTATTTTTTATTTTGCCTATAGAATTCTTCAAAATTGAAACTCACTGATTGAATTTTATCAGCTTCAGCAATGCCAAGTTTGTTCTTCTTTTTTGGTTTTCTAATTCCAGTTCTTTACACATTTCATTATAATACTTTATCTTCTCATCTTTGAAATCTGTACAGTGTTTTTTATTTCATCTTTTCTTCCATTTGCATTAGCTACTCTTCATTCAAGAGCAAGCTTCAGAGTCTATTCTGACATCAATTTTAGTCTTTTCTTTCCTGTCTTTTTTAATGACTTTAGCCTTTTTCATGTATGATGTCATCTCACAATACCTATGGTCTTTGGTCATTCATGTTCAATATGCCAAATCTGTTCTTCAAAAGTTCTTTAAATTCAGTGGGATATTATTACTGAAGGCCATGTTTTGACTCACATGTAATTTTTTTTCCGTGATAACCTTTTTTTTAAAAAAAACTTTTTGTTATGAATTAAGTAAAGATTTACAGACAAGATCATCTACTTTGCATTTAACAAATCATACACTTTGCTTCATTTCCATATTTACAATCCTCTATACAGTACAACATAAGGAGCTCTGATAGCATAGTGGTTACAAATCAGGCTGCTAATCTCATGGTCAGCAGTTCGAAACTACCAGCTGTTCCACGGGAGAAAGATGAGGCGCTCTGCTCCTGTAAAGATTTACAGCCTCAGAAACCCTGTGCAGGGTTGCTATGAGTCAGAATCAACTCCACATCACATATCAACAACAACACAGAACAACAATTATCCTGCTTCCTCCCGTGGTTTCTATTTGCATTCTACTGTGTTCCTATCCTTTCTCAACCCTATCCTTAGGAAAATGCTGCCCTTTTGATTTTGAATGATTGACCATTCCATGGTAAGTATACCTTATTTGTGTTGCTGTTTCCCCCTTCCCCCCTATAAACCTATCTACTGTTTTGCTGAAAATTGTCTCACAAGGGTGTGCTCCCTTCCAGATCAGAAAGGTGGACGAGGGCCATAATCTCAGGTTCCCTTAAGTCTCTTTTTGATCAGTAAACCAATTTTTTTAAAAAATTAAATAGCTTTGAGTTTTTTCCACATTTCTCCCAATCTACCTTGTTGTTGTTTTTGTTATGTGTCATAGAGTTGGTTCCGACTTATAGTCATCCTGTACGTGGTTTCTGAGGCTGTAAATCTTTATGGGAGCAGAAAGTCTCATCTTTCTCCCATTCAACAGCTGGTAGTTTCAAACTGCTCACTCTACCTAGGACCCTCTAATCCCTCTCAGGGTAGTTGATAGTGGTAGAGGATTCCATCCAGTTCTTTTGATCTCAGAGTGAAGAAGACTGATGTTCATGTTCCATTAGTCCATTGTTATAATTTAATCCAAGACTTTTCCATTTTTATCACTCTTCTTTTTCTACAATGAAAAGAACAGTAACTGCACCTTAGACAGCCACTCATGAGCTTTCAAGGTCCCAGACACTACTCACCCAAACAGGTTGTAGAACATTGTCTTTGTGGACTATGTGATGCCAATTAAACTTATGGCAATTCCTAAAACTATGACTATGAGCCCCTAGACCTAGTAACTCATTGTTGTAAGAAGTTTGATAATATCAAGGAATTTTTCATTAGTTTGCCTGCTGGGTGCTTCTTCACTTAGTTATTTGCATGAAAGGTAAATACTCATGTACAAATATCCTTCTTCAAATTCTTTTATATTTGTGGGATATATGAATGTATACTTAATCCAAATCTTCCTCTCTTACCCGTTCTGACTATGTCTCAATCCATGTTATCTATGCTTATAACATTTTTGTTTCAAGATTGTGTATATATCACTATTTATCACTATCTCTTTAGCTCATGTATATCTCCCTGTGTCTTCACTTATCTTGATTATTTTTCTGCCACCCTTCCTCTGGAGTCCTGGTGTGGCGCTGTGGGCTAATGTGTCAGATTGCAAAGTCATTTAAACTGTAAATTCAGTGATTTAAACTCACCAACTGCTCCTTGGAAACCCTATACAGGGTCACTATGGGTCAGAGTTGACTTGATGGCACTTAACAACAACTCTTCCTCTTGTGAATTGCCCTCCACCTTCTTGTATATTTCCCTCACTGTCATCCAAGTAAAGATGTGTCTGTACTCTAGCCAGTGAATTACTCCCTGCTCCTTCCCACCTCCTATCAAGAATGTTTCTTTTAGTACAGAAACCTTTTCTTAAGCTTTTACAATAATGGTCTCATACAATACTTATCCTTTTGTGATTGACTAATTTCACTTAGCAAAATGTCCTCCAGATTCATTCATGTTTTCACAGACTCATTGCTATTCTTCAACATTGTATAGTATTCCTTCCATTGTGTTTATGTACCAACATTTATTTGTCCAGTCTTTCATTGATAGACACTTAATAATGCTATCTTCATTTTTTGCTATTGTGAAAAGAGCTT
>NW_006409028.1:317980-319841 GCF_000296735.1 Chrysochloris asiatica | reverse complement strand
TTGTGGGTATATACCAAGTAGAGGGATTTCTGAGCCATAATTTATTTCTATTTCAATCTTTCTGACAAAACACCATACCATTTTTTCACAGTGGTTGTATCATTTTATAGTACCACCAGGAATGTAGAAGTATCCCAGTATCACCACAAGGCCCTCATACATTCCTGGTTTTACTGTAAATTGGGTCAACCACTGTGGAAAAACAGGAATGTAGGAGGGTCTTAGTCTCTCCATGGAGTCCTTGTGTGGTGCTGTCAGATAAAGCGTTAGACCACAAGATCAGACTGAACCACAGATTGGTTGTCCAAACTCACTAGCTACTCCTTGAAAGCCCTATTCAGGGTCACTATGAGTCTGAACCAACTCAACAACAATAACAACAGGTCTTTCCACACTATGCCCAGCACTTATTGCTTTCAGTTTTTTTTGAACTTTTCTGTTAATGCTGGTATAAGATGATATTTAACTGTTGCTTTGATTTGCAGCTCTCTAGATATGCTGGACTACAGGGTCAGTTTGAAGTGCAATGTCAGTGTTTCAAGCTCACCAGTCCTTCCTCAGAAACTCTATACACAGTCGCTATGAGTTCGAATTGACTCAACGACACTTAACAACAGCAACAACAGCTAATGATCGTAAACATTTCTTCATATGTTTGTTGGCTGCCTTAATGTCTTCCTTGGTGACATTTTTAAATTGGGTTGTTTGCTTTTTCTTATAGAGGTGTTGTAGTTTTCTACAAATTTTAGCATTAGTTCCTTGTTGCTTTGTTGCTAAAGAATTTTTTTCCAGTCAGTAGCATCCTTTTTTTTTTTTTTTTTGCTTTTCGTGAAATCTTTTTATACACATAGTTTCTTTAGGAGATCCCAGTCATCTATTTTATCATTCCAGGTAATGACAGGAGTGGCTGTAGAAAGAGCATGTTCCCAAAGAACATGTCATTCTGTACATTTGGTTGTTAAAATCAAACCAAGGTAATCCTTTGGTGCGCATTCACATTTTTTGACCTTTCAGAGAGGTGAATCTACATACTTCATCCTCACACCTCGTGGTCAGCAACTTTCTAATTATGTTCCTTCAAAGTGTGTGACCATCTAGCCAAACTACTGCCAATAGCCCATAAATAAGTATACAATTGCACATCTGGCCATCTCTCCTTCTATGCAAAATGAGCAACCAGGTGCACTGCTAGAAGTTCTGTCCTTTGGGAGGATTTCTCTTCACCACTGTCCTTCAAGGTAGTCCCAGAAAAGGCCTGTAGTGCTGCTGCTGCCCACTTTTGAGTGGTGCCTGCAGATCACATAGAACCATTTGTAAACCAAACATGAGTTTTCTCTTTCTCAGTCAATTGATCAAAAGGAACTCCCGATGACACTAAAGATGTAGACTGGGATGTTGTTGTTGGTGTTAGTTGCCATCGAGTCCGTACGGACTCATAGGGACCCTATACACAGCAGAATGAAACACTGGCCGATCCTGAGAGAAGCTCACTACTGTTGCCACGCTTGAGTCCATCAATGCTGCCAATCCATCTCATTGGTGGTCTTCCTTTTTTTCTCTGACCCTCCACCCTACCAAGCATGATATCCAGTGGCTGGTCTTGCCTGACAATATATCCAAAGTATGAGAGACAAAGTTTGGCAATCTTGGCCTCCAGGAAGGAGCACTCTGGCTGGAGAACCAACACAGATCTTTTGGCAGCTCGTGGCACTTTCAGTATTCTCCTCCAACACCATAACTCAAATGTATCAATTCTTCTACGGTCTTCCTTATTCACTGTACAGCTTTTGCATGCATATGAGGTTATTGAAAATACCATGGCTTGGGTCAGGTGCACCTTAGTCCTCAAGCTGACATCTTT
>NW_006409028.1:315344-317497 GCF_000296735.1 Chrysochloris asiatica | reverse complement strand
GGGAGCAGAACGCCTTATCTTTCTGCGGCAGAACCACTGGAAGTTTCAAACTGCTGACCTTGTGGTTCACAGCCCGATTCGTAACCACTACCCTACCAGAGGATCTTTATAAAAGTTGAATAAGTATGGTTAAAGAATAAAACCCTGTCACACACCTTTCTTAATTTTAAACCATTCAGTATAAAGAAGGTAATGTGACAAGAGTGGGGAACATGGGCATTTGGGCCAAATTCTCATGCAACTTACTTGTGCCTTCAGGTCTCAGATATACCACTTCCATTGAATGATGGAGTGCTATTGTGTATGTTCAACTTTATGATTCTTTGGGCCAGGCAACACCCATTTCATTATGAGTATCTCTAGTCATATGGTGACTTGGTGGCCTATGGTTAGATGTTCAGTCTCTACTTAGGCCCAGTCGCAATCCAAAATCTGTTTCATAAAAGGGGACTAGTTATGCAGAGAATGGCAAGAATTTGCTGAAAAATCCTATGGATCTGTGCTGTGAATTATCAATCGGGGCCTCTCAAGACTCCGAACTAAATCTTTATCTGCCACTTACACTTCAAACATCATGGAATTTACTGGATCATATGGTCCAAGGAGCAGAATAGCTTGCACAGCAACTGGAACCTTTTACAGAACCTTTTCTTGTTGTGAGCCCCACTCAAAATTAACAGCTTTTTTAGTCACTTGATCTTCTTCCTGGGTCACAAATTGTACTTCAACTTTTGGGGCTCATTAGGATTTAAGTGTAGTTGTAGAACTAGAAGCAATTGTTGGTAGAGATATTTCCTAGGAACATTCAGCAATGTACCTGAGGTGATGCCTCAGGAAATGCCTTGGTAGACCATATGATTGTACAATTCAAAATGGTCAATACCAGTTCATTTCAATGCACTAATATCTATTATATCATAGTCAAGTGTTTCATTTCATTTTTCATGACTTTCAATTTTCCTATATTCATAATTCATACATTCCAAAGTCCACTTACTAATGGATATTTGAACTTCTGAACTGCGTTTTCTTATGCTGAGTCCTGTAACATTATCATATGGAGATTCTGAAAGCTTTACTCCATCCATGTCTTTACAGTCAACTGTACTTTGACAAGGCAGATCTTCCCCAATTTTATCTTAAGTCCTTTTCAACTTGAGGGCTTATCTTCCAGAAAGTTTCCCTTCTACTCATAAGGATTTCACTTGCCAATTGTTTTCAGAAGTATATTGCCATGTTCTTCTAAATGTGAAAATTGTCAAACAACATCTTTATTATCACATGCAAGTAAAATTCTGCAGAAGATAATTTTAAAATGATTATAACCATATATTGACCTGAAACTACTAGAAATCCAAGCTGGATTCTTAAGAGGACATGGAATAAAAGATGTCATAAGGATCTTGGCTATAAGCAGAGAATACCAGAAAGGTTTTACTTGTGTTTTACTGACTATGCAAAGGTATTTGACTGTGTACATCATAACTAACTATGGATAACATTTTGAAGAATTGGAATTCCAGAACACTTAATTTGAAATGTATGTATATTTTATAGACACTCATTAATGGGCACTCATGGGTACTCAAACATCTACTCCGTGGTTTAAAATCAGGGTTCTATACTGTCACTATACTTATTCATGTTAAGCAAATAGCAAGAAACTGGATTATATGAAGAAGAACAAGCCATCCGGATTAAAAGATGATTCATTAATTATCTGTGACATGCAGATGACAAACTTGCTTACTGAAAGTGAAGAGGACATCAAGTAATTACTAATGAAAATAAAAAAAACTGCATGCTGTCTTCTGTACAGATTGCACCTCAATGAAAATAAAATGAAAATTCTCACAACCAGGCCAATCATGATAAATAGAGAAAATATTGAAGTTGTCAAGGATTTCATTTTACTTGGACCTATAAAGAACATTCATTAAAGTAGCAGTCAAGAAATAAAAGCCCATGAGGAACAAACAAGATGGCGGATCGGGTGGATGTATAGCAGAGAGCTCCGCCAACAACAACACAGAATACCCGATCAAGCAGGCTCAGGGGATGTTCCCAGAACTCTGAACCACATATAAAGGAATACTTAGAAGGTTGGAAGGCTCACAGCTGGGGGAATTTGTGGCAGAAGAAAGAACTCTATT
>NW_006409028.1:311886-312852 GCF_000296735.1 Chrysochloris asiatica | reverse complement strand
GGAGGTAGAGATGGGGGCATGGAGGACTCTAGATTCATCAACTAAGAAGAGAAGGACTAAGAACTGGTGGCCAGGAGCAGACTTGCAGAATGTACCCTTTGGAGATGTAATTTATTATATATGCCTAAGTTGGAAATAAATAAATAAATAAATAAATAAAAGCCTATATTGCATTGGGCAAATATGCTACAAAAGACATTTTTAATGTTTAAAAATTACTTTGAGGACTAAGGTGCACCTTCACCAAGATATGGTATTTTCACTCATCTCATATTGATGCAAAAGCTAGACAATGAATAAAGAAGATTAGAGAAAATTGTTGCTTATGAATTATGGTGTAAGGAAAGAATATTGAATATACTATGGACTATCATACAAACAAACAAGCTTTTTTGGAAGAAGTACAGCCAGAATGCTCCTTAGCAGCTAGAATAGGAAGATATCATCTCACTGACTGTGAAATATTATCAGAAGGAACCAGACCTTGAAGAAAGACACCATGCTTAGTAAAGTAGAGGGTCAGCATAAAAGTGGAAGTCCCTCAGTGAGATGGATTGATACAGTGGATGCAGAAATAGGCTAAAATAATTATTGTGAATATGGCACAGAAATATGCAGTGTTTTGTTCTGTTGTTCAGAGTTGCTATGAGTCAGAACTTCATTGATGGCACAGAGCAACAACCTCTCCTGCTGTCAACCAATATTCTTGAGTGAAAAGGAAATTTTCTGCTTCAAGACTGAAAAAAATGTAAGCAAGATACAGTGCAATCAATGCTCTCAGTTGGTGTGGAACAAGAATTGGTAGCAGACTGTAAATTAAAATAAATGAAGTACAATTCCTGGACTTTTAACATTCTATTGTAGAATAGAAATAATATGAGAAGCTGGGTTCTATGAAGAAAAACGTGTCTTCAGGATTGGAGGAAGACTCATTAACAACTTGTGATATGCAGATGATACAACCTT
>NW_006409028.1:309149-310641 GCF_000296735.1 Chrysochloris asiatica | reverse complement strand
TGAATAACACCCTGCTGAAAAAGACTGGGTAGTAGAAGAAATTAAACAAGAATTGACAAAGTTACTAGAAACAAATGAGAATGAAAACACAACATGTTAAAATATTTGGGACACGGTGAAAGTGGTACTGAGAGGACAAGTCATTGTCAAAAGAAGCACACATCCAAAAGAAAAGTAACCAAAATTAACACATTAAAACATGCTATCCAACAATTAGAAACTGAACAACAGAGGGAACTTACAGGCATCAAAAGAAAAGAATAAAGATTAGAGCAGAAATAAATGACATACAAAACAGAAAAACTATAGAAACAATTAAGAGGACAAGAAGCTGGTTCTTTGAAAGGATCAACAAAATTGACAGACCACTGGCAAACCTATCAAAAGAAGGGGAAGATTCAAATAATGCGTATTAAAAACAACATGGGCAAAGTCACAATGGAACCAACGGAAATCAAAAGGTTAATAACAGAATACTATGAAGAGTTTTACTCTAACAAATTTGAAAACTTAGAAGAGATGGATACATTTTAGAAAAACACAACCTATCTAAATTTACACACAGTGAAGTAGAAAACCTGAACAGACCCATAACAAAAGTAGGAATTGATCAGGTCATCAAAAACCTCCCAACCAAAAGAAGTCCAGGCCCAGATAGTTTCACTGTTGAGTTCTAGCAAACATTCCGGGAAGAGCTGTCACCAATTCTACTCAAATTATTCCAGAAGATAGAGGAGGATGGAAAATATCCTAATACATTTATGAATAAAATATAAACCTCATACCAAAACTAGGAAGGGCATCACTAAGAAATAAAATTATAGACCAATATCCCTCATGAACATAGATGAAAAAATTCACTATAAAATCCTAGGCAACTAAAGCTAGCACCACATCTAAAAGATAATACATCATGATCAAGTGGGATGCATATCAGAGGTGCAAGGAGGTTTCAACATTAGAAAAATAATCAAAGTTATCCACCATATAAATAAGAAAACAGACAAGAACGACATGATTATACCGATTGATGCAGAAAAGGCATTTGACAAAATCCAACATCCATTCCTGATAAAAACACTCAACAAAGTAGGAATTGAAAGGAAATTCTTTAACATAATTAAGAGCATATATACAAAACCAACAGCCTACATTACTCTCAATGGAGAGACACTGAAAGCCTTCCCTCTATGAACAGGACCAGACAAGGATGCCCTTAGTCTCTGCTCCTATTCAATATTGTGCTTATAGTCTTAGCAAGAGCTATATGGAAAGACAGGGAAATTAAAGGCATCCGAATTGGCAAAGACGAAGTAAAACTCTCTCTATTTGCAGATGATATGATCCTATAAGTATTAATCCCCAAAGACTCAGTAAAAAAGCTACTAGACATCATTGGACGATTTAGCAAAATGGCAGGATGTAAGATCAACATACAAAAATCAGTTGCATTCCTCTATACCAAAAATGATAGCGCTGAAAAGGACATTAG
>NW_006409028.1:300530-307363 GCF_000296735.1 Chrysochloris asiatica | reverse complement strand
GTCTTCTGCCTATAACTGATTAGAATACCTTAAATGGGGCTACATAAGACCATAGCTGGAATCCTGAACAGCATCCAGAATCTTCAGAGGTGGGAAATTTCCACTTGAAAGGACAAGCAGACCAGCCTGGAGTGGATAGAAGAACAGAAGATAATTTTTGAAAGAAAAACTGACAGGAAAAATACAAAACAATAACAGACAGACTGACTGATTACTACAAGACCAAGCAAGTTGCTTGCCCAGTTGACATCAAGGCAAGTGGTAGACTCCCTTCAAGGCAAACTCCCTTCTAAGACTAAGACTCAATGAGAATACACTCTCTGATTGGTGACCACATTTGTTACCAATAAGGGGAAGTGAGGGAAATACAGCAATGAAGCTGTGAGCTAAGCCCTACAATGTTCAATAGACTCTTGTGAACCGAGGTGGAGACCAGGTTGGCCAATAATGTGGCAAGACCTGGGGACTCTTGGGCCCAGAGTCAGTGACATAGCCACAAAGGAGTAGAGTGGAGATTGAAGCATCTACCTGATAAGAAGAGATAGCATATGAGTAAGAACACCCACACTTGAAGATAATACCCACTTGACCTGGCTTCAATGACTGGATGATCAGAGCTCAACCAGAAGAAGAATGAATAGGGAAAAAAGAGTAATCTGATACAATCTGATGAACTTGACCTACACCTATGGATGTAGTAGCTCAAAAGAAGGAACAAATCTTTACAGCAAGGATCATTCCTACCCCCTCCATACTCAGAGTAGATAGGGTGGGCAACTTGGACATTGGCTACCCAAAATGGGGGTGGAGGGGCTTCAAAGGCAAGAAGTGACTGGCTTACAAGATTTCAAGAGAGAACCTAGAGCCAGGGGGCATGGAGGAAGGCAGAATCTCCAGTGAGTAGTATCCAATCTGTCTAGGAGAGGTGGAGACTCATCGCAATCCCGAAAATTAATCTCAGACCCGTCAGGCAAATCAATAATTTCAGCATGAGGAAGAGCTTGTTTAACAATATACCAGTAAGTGATAGCATTTTCAGGAACAGGGTCATTGCTATCATCGCTATGATCTATAAGCCAAAGTTTCATGTCACACCCTAATCTTTTCCAATCTGATTCATTTAATGTTCCATTCTCTGGTAACCAGGGACTAATCATCTGAATAAACTTTAAAAAACCAGAAGTTTCCTTCATCAAAATAAATTTCCTTTTCTTGCAGAAGTTTCTTAAGAATTTTAAGATATACAGAATGAGGACTGGATTCTATCTGACCCATCCTCTTCAATTCCTTCCTGTTCCTTCCCAACCTTATTCTTTGACTAGGGGGATCGAGAATTCCCCGAACAGGGTCCTTACCAGATAGAGAACAATTACTTACCTTAATCTTCAGGCCCCACATTGGGTACCAGGAATGTTGGGGACCTGCCTTGACAGGGAAGTTTGGTTCACGAAGTAGGGCGATCTGGCAGCAAAAGAAATAGAGAAAGAATATACACAAAGAAGCAATGAGAGAAAAAAAGAGACACTCCGAGACCAGAGTGGATGCAAAACTGACAGGCAGACCCTGCATTACAGGCAGCATGGCACTGCAGGCAGTATTGCATGCAGCATTCAATCTGCATTAGTCTTTTATTTTTTCAGGGAGGGATTTTGCACAGATAAGACAGGGTACAGAAATGAAATGTGATTAATCGTTCAAAACAGGATACAATGATTTACAGGAAGAAATTCTAAAATATACATTGCAAATTGTCTTAATAATCTAACATTCTTAATTTTCCAAAAATTCAAGCAAACTTTTATAAATTACTTTTTAGGCTTAAATCACCTAAGGCAGTGACGTGAGGTTTCTCAAGGCTAATTAACATACCTATAGCACTTAAGCCCTAATGGGTAAAGGTGAAAAGGATTTAAAAGGTCTGAAGAGAGTCAAGTTGTTTCAGCTACCTGGCTTAAGCTTTCAGGAGGAAGGAGAACATTTAGGTTAATCGGTTTACACCTGGGGACAGTTTGAGGGGGGTGCCACTATTATTCTTTAAATAATACTCCCAGAATTTACCAATCTACCTTGAGTGAATACCCTGGGCAGTTTCTCGCTCAAGCCTCCCTGCATAATCCCAGCAAACCTGCTTTTGTAACTGTTACTGCCTCGGCTTTACAAGGGGTTTTGGTTTTAATATTTTGCATGGATATCAAGAGCTCATGAATTAAGTTAATATCAAACATAACTGAATAACTTGATAAAGAACAGTTTTGACATGCTTTCCAGGTGGCCAGAGCTTGTTCCTCAGAGAGATTTGTTCCCAGGACCTTATGCACTACCAACACAGTGGAGACATTAAGAGAGGCACATAAGAAATCATTTTCTCAGAAGCTACAATTACTGGAGTTAGAAGCATAGATTGAATAATAAGACCAACAAAAATTGCACAAAGGTAGCCCACCAGAGAGTACGCACAAACCAATGAACCCGGGACGTCAGGAGGTCACTTCCTTTGGCCCTCAGAGTCCCTGGCTCACTCCTGAGAGGGGCCTTGATGTTGGATTTTCGTCCGTGACACAGGGCCTCAGCATCTCAAAGCTTGCGGTCACCAACACCTACTATTATTGTAGATTCATCTATTTCTTTCTTCAAATCTATTAGAGTTTGTTTTATATATTTTGGAGCTCTTTCATTGGGAGCATAGATATTTAATGTGGTTATTTAATCTTGTTCAATTGTCCCTTTAATCGTGAGATAATGTCCATCTTTATCTGTTATGCTGTTTTTTACCTTAAAGTTTATTTTATCAGAGATTAGCACTGCCACTCCTGTTCTCTTCTTATTGCAATTAGCTCGGTATATTTTTTTCCATCCTTTGACTATAGTATACTTTAAAAAAAAATTTTTTTTTATTGTAAATTGAGTGAAAGTTTACAGGGCAGATGATCAGTTTTACATTCAATAAATCATCTTTTGTTTCATTAAAATAATTACAATCCTCTCAATGTATAATCAATCAACAGTACTTTTTTTTTATAGACACATACAAAACAGAAAATACATATTTGTTTAAATGTCCAAAAGCCATAAGTTGCAAGCCAGCCTTCTGCCCACAGGCACACAGCCTCAGTCCATGAGCCTAGAGTTTTTAGATGCTCTATCTCTTTATTCCATACCCTCTGCCTCTCTCTCTTTTAACATTTTTATTGTGAACTGAGTGATAGTTTATATCAGAGAACATCGGCTTTACACCATCATTTCATTGCATTGATTACAATCTCCTCCGTGTATAATCATTCAAAAGTGTTTGCTTCCATTCCCTGTTTTGTTTTTTTATTATTTTTTAGGTTGGGGATTTTACACAGAAACACTCAGGAATATATCATAATTTAAACAAACAAAAATCACATTCTACAAGCCTGTAAGTATACTTTATTTAATGATGTAAATTATTAAATGGAAAGAGTGTCAAGTAATTGTAAGTATGACAGTAAACAATTTAAAACTTTGTGTCAATGTTTTTGAATGGTAACAAACAGGATTCAGAACCCAGAATATGTACTTCAGGGTACAAAGCTAATGGTGAAAATTGTAAGAAGGAATGGCTAGTGTATGAGCCACCACACAGTTTTGTATATTGCATTGTTTGAAAATTATTCATTCCTAAATCTTTGGCTACAATGGAATTAGTGATAGTCACAATGCAAATATGTCTGATAAATATGAAAGTAGTTCAATTCACAGCAATTGTATGCTGTCATATTTAAATCAGCCATTTGTTGTTGTTGCTAAGTACCATCGAGTTGATTTTGACCCATAGTAACCCTGTATAGGGTTTCCAAAGAACATGTGGTGAGCTTGAACCATTTCAGGTCAAATGACTTTGCTGACTTTGCAGACACATTAACCCACAGCACCACACCAGGATTCTAGGTTGGACTTAATTCATGAAATGGATTTGCAAGTTAATGAAAATGTTAATATTAAATAATATTTTTACAATATGTTGTTGGTGTCATATCAATCCCTGAACATGAACTATCATTTTGAGAAAGAAATTAAGTATTTGGGTCATCACAGGATAGAAATTTGGAAGGTTTACTCGAATCTGTCTCAGATTAGTTCATTTTTAGCAGGTTACTTCTCAAAATATTGTGACATAAGAAATGGCAAGCAATCATATACTCATACCTAGAACATCATGTAAAGAATTAATGAATTATTAAGTGATGAAATTTGACAATTATTTCCAGCAAAATAAGTATAGCTGTGTATTTCTGGTTAACTATAGATTTCACTTTCGATCTTTCCCATACAGGTCTCTAAGCATTTTGATAGGATACATATATCTTACAGAAACGAAGTCTAAATTACTAATGTAAAAAGTCATACAGGTGAAGAAAATGAAAATTAAGAAATACTTAGGTGAAGTCTGCAAAATGGATTTTTGAAATTTCAATGATGTGTTTTATGACACTACTGTGAATATATCATGACACTTAAAGACATAAACAGAAAATTTTAGAAATAAATGAATATGCCATTTTTATACCACATTCAATTAATTCTTAGAAAATAGTGCAATAGATGGTTGCCTGGAAGCAGTTGAATTTTTTCTAATGTTTAGTTATTCAACATTTTTTTGTGTGTGTGCCATGTCTAACCACCAGTGAATAGAAACAGGATGATCAAGTGGGATTCATATAAGGGATGCAAGGATGGTACAACATTAGGAAAACAATAAACATAATCTACCATATAAATAAGAAAAACAAAAGAATTACATGATCATAAAGGTTGATCCAGAAAAAGCATTTGACAAAATCAAACATCCATTCCTGATAAAAAACACTCAACAAAGTAGGAATTGAAGAGCAATCACTCAACATAATTAAAAGCATATATAAAAATCTAACTGCCTACATTATTCTCAATGGAGAGAAACTGAAAGCCTTCCCTCTGCGAACAGGAACCTGACAAGGATGCTTTTTGTCACAACTCCTATCCAATATTGTTTTGGAAGTCTTAGCCAGAACTATATGGCAAGACAGGGAAATTGAAGTCACCCAAATTGGCAAAGAGGAAGTAAAACTCTCTCTATTTGCAGATGATATGATTCTATACATAGAAAACCTCAAACACTCAGTAAAAAAGCTACTCGATTTCATAGGACGATTCAGCAAAGTGTCAGGATATAAGATCAACACACAAAAACTAAATCAGCATGGATTAAAGACCTAAAAGTGAATCCCAAAATTAGGATGGCTATCAATAAAAAAAAATAGGACCTAATGTGTGGGAACTAACTCGGGGAACACACAGACTTCCAAACATTTTGAAAACTACACAAACAAAAGTAGACAAAACAGATGAATGGGACATGTTAAAAATTTAAAACTTATGTGCATCAAAACACTTCACCAAAAGAGTAAAAATGGAACCCATGGAATGGGAAAAAAGCTTCTGAAAAGACACATCAGACAAGGGATTCATTTCTAACATATATAGGAAACTACAACACTTCTACAAGAAAAAGACAAAGATCCCAATTAAAATATGGGCACAGGACATGAACAAACACTTCACCAAGGAGGAGATCCGGGCAGCCAACAAACATATAAAGATATGTTCACATAATAAGCCATTACAAAGATGCAAATCAAAAGAACAATGAGATATCATCTCACACCAGCAATAACAGGAAAGCTAAAAAAAAAAAAAAGCTGCTGTTGAAGTTAGTGGCCATCGAGTCAGGACTGACCCATAGTGACCTTATACACAGCAGAATGAAACACTGCCCGATCCTGGACCAAACTCACTACTGTTGCTGCACTTGTGTCCATCGATGCTGCACCATTGCCAATCCATCTCGTTGGGGGTCTTCCTCTTTTCCTCTGACCCTCCACCTTACCAAACATGATATCCTTATCCAGTGACTGGTCCCTCCTGACAATATGTCCAAAGTTTGAGAGACAAAGTTTGACCATTCCAGCTTCCAAGGAGCACTCTGGTTGCACTTCTTCCAAAACGGATCTATTGGTTCTTTTGGCAGCCCATGGCACTTTCAGTATGCTCCTCCAACACCATAACTCAAAAGCATCAATTCTTCTATGGTCTTTTTTATTCACTGTCCAATTTTTGCATGAATATGAGTCACCTTTCTTTGGAATGGGCACAAATATGGATCTCTTCCAATCAGTCAGCCAGATAGTTTTCTTCCAAATTTCTTGGCAGAGATGAGTGAGTGCCTCCTGTGCCACCTCACTTTCTTGAAATATTTCAATTTTTATCCCCTCAATTCCTGGAGCCTTGTTCTTTGCCAGTTCCTTCGATGTACCTTGAATGTCCTCCTTCAGTATCATTGGCTCTTTATCATATGCTACTTCTTGAAATGGTTGAACATTAACCATTTCCTTTTGGTACAACAACTCTGTGTATTCCTTCCATCTTCTCTTGATGCTTTCTACATCATTCAATAATTTTCCCAGAGGATCTTTCAATAACAGAAAGTCGAAGCTTGATTTTTTTCTGTAGTTCCCCCAGCTTAAGAAATGCTGAGCGTGTTCTTCCTTTTTGGTTTTCTGATTCCTGATCTTTGCACATTTTGTTGTAATATTTGGCTTTATCTTCTCATGCTGATCTTTTGAAATTTTCTGTTCAGCTCTTGAACCTTCTCATTTCTCCCATTTGCTTTAGGATCTCTATGCTGGAGAGCAAGTTTCAGTGTCTCTTCTGACATCCATTTTGACCTTCTCCTTCTTTCTTGTCTTCTCAATGACTTTTTGCTTTCTTCATGTATGATATTCTTGATGTCATCCCACAACTCTTTTCATCTTTGGTCTTTAGTGTTT
>NW_006409028.1:292324-300003 GCF_000296735.1 Chrysochloris asiatica | reverse complement strand
TACCTTATGACTGATCTGGATGTGTTCTTTTTGACAATCAATGCAACACCATTCCTCTTCAATTTGTCATTGACGGCATTGTAAATGATGTGGTTGTCAGATTCAAAATGGCTAATACCAGTCCATTTCAGCTCACTAATGCCTAAGATATTGATGTTTATGCGTTCCATTTCATTTTGACAATTTCAGATTTTCCCAGTTTCTTACTTCATACATTCCATGTTCTGATTTTCAAGGGATATTTACAGCTGTTTCTCTTCATTTTGAGTTGTGCCTCATCAGCAAATGAAGGAAGGATCCGTGGGTTATTCTCCCATGGGCTTCACTCTATTTGTGATATCACAGTCAACTCTATTTTGAGGTGGCAGCTTTTCCCCAGTGACATTTTGAGTGCCTTCCAACCTGAGGGGGTTATTTTCTGGCACTATATCTGGCAGTGTTTCTTTGGTATTCATAAGGTTTTTAGTGACTAAGTATTTGGAAGTAGTCCGTCACTCTTTCTTTCTAGTCTGTCACCTTTTATGTTGTATTAAATATGTATTTGGAATGAATAAGTCAATGTAGAGTTGACTTCAATGATATGAATGAAGCAAAACTTTTGGGACATTCACTGACTAATTGGGCACAACTCAAAATATGAAGAAACAGATGCAAACATTCATTAATAGTCAGAATGTTGTTGTTGTTGCTATTGTTAGGTGCCATCGAGTCAGTACCAACTCATAGCAACTTTATGCACAGCAGAATGGAACACTGCCTGATCCTGTGTCAACCTCACTATTGTTGCTATACTTGAGTCCATTAATGTTGCTACCTTCCTATCTATCTTTCTGGGGTTCTTCCTCTTTTTCTCTGACCCTCCACCCTACCAAACATGATATCCTTCTTCAACAACTGGTCCCTTCTGACAATATATCCGAAGTATGAAAGATGAAGTTTTGCCATGCTGGCCTTCAAGGAGCACTCTGGCTGCATTTCTTCCAACACTAGCCATTAGAGAGAGAGAGAGATGCAAATCAAAAGAAAAATGGGATATCATCTCACACCAGCAATAACAATGAAGTTCAAAAAACTAGAGGACAATAAATGCTGGTGAGGCTGTGGAGGCACTGAGACCTTCCTTCATTGCTGGTGGTATTTCAAAATGGTCCAACCATTCTGGAAAACAGTATGGTGCTTCCTCAGAAAGTTGGAAATAAAGATATCTTATGGTCCAGAAATTCCTCTAATTGGTTTTGATCCACAAGAAATATGAGCCATGAGATTCCAACTTCTGGCTGTCAGTGGCAGAGCAGAGTCAGGTAGGCTTCATGGGGGAGGGTCTGTAAACCCAGGGACGTGGCTCTCATGAAACTGTATCAGAGCTCTGGATCTACCCAGTAAACTTAATAACACAGCAACAATCATCCACTTAAGCATTAAAAAAACATATAACTATTGGAAATGATGAACAAGAAACAACAAAAAAATATCAAAACATGTCCAAAAACAGAAGACAGTAGCTGAGACGAATGAGCAGGTGACAGACAAAGACTTTCTAGAAGAGGAAGAGCAGGTTTTGGATATGCCTGAGAAAGAATTCAGAAGAATGACATGGAAACAAATTCAAATGCTCTGAAAATTGGTGGAGGAAAATAAGGAAGAAGTCAGGAAAGTACTACAAGAACAATTAAATAAGATTGATACAGCATTGGAAACAATTCAAAACCTACAGAAAGAGGTCCAGATGATTAATAATAAAATGTCAAAAATGGACAATACACTGAAAGGGGAAAGGAGCAGAATAGAAGATATGGAAGCCAGAACTAGTGAGCTGGAAGACAAATCTCTCAATACTGGTAAGATAGAAGAGCAAGCTGAAAAAATGATAAAATAAAAAAAAAAATCTGAAGATAGTCTAAGATTCATGCTGGATAACATGAAGATGAAATACTTAAGAATTATTGGCATTCTGGAATAGGAAGAATCAGAGAAGTCCACAGAGGAGATAGTGGAAGAGTGTCTGGAAGAAAATTTCCCTAACATTTTGAAAGATGAGAAGATAAACATTCAAGAACCCAAACGTACCCCAGGAAGGATAGACCCAAAAAGAAAGTAACCAAGACATATAATATTCTAGCTCTCCAAAATAAAAGACAAGGAGAGAATACTAAAAGTGGCCAGGGAGAAGAGAATTGTCACTTATAAAGGCAAGCAATCAGATTTAAGCTCTGACTATTCAGAACAACCATGTTGGCAAGAAGGCAAAAACTGTCACCAATTCTACTCAAATTATTTCAGAATATAGAAGAGGGTAGAAAACTCCCTAATATTTTTTATGAAGCAAGCAAAACCCTCATACAAAAACCAGGGAAGGACATCATTAACAAAGAAAACTATAGACGAATATCCCTCATGAACATATATGCAAAAATTCTCAACATAATCCTAGCCACCAGAAATAAATAGCACATCAAAAAAAATACATCATGACCAAGTGGGTTTCATAAAAGGTATGCTAGGGTGGTTCAACATTAGAAAAACAATCAACATAATCCACCATATATATAAGAAAAAATAAAAGAACCACATGATCATATCAACTAAAAGAACAGAAAATACTTCTTGAAAAAAGACCGACAGGAAAAATAGAAAACAATATAGGCAGACTGATTGATTACTACAACAAGCAAGTTGCTCACTCAGGAGACATCAAGGCAAGTGATCGGGTCCCTTCAGGGTGAACCTCCTTCTAAGACTAAGACTCAATGGGAATACATGCTCTCATTGGTGACCACATTCTTCACCAATAAAGGAAAGTGAGGGAAAAACAGCAATGAAGTCATGAGCTCTATAATACTCAATAGACTCCTGTGAACCTGGCTGGAGAATTGGTTGACCAGCAGTGTGGCAAGACCTGGGGACTCTTGGGCCCAAAGTCAGTGATATAGCCACAGAGGACTAGAGTGAAGAGTGAAGCATCCAGCTGATAAGAAGATAGGGAATATGCATACGTACACCCACACTTGCGGATAATTCCCACTTGACCTGACTTCAATGACTGGATGATCAGAGCTCAACTAGAAGAAAGAAGAGGGAAAAAAGAGTAATCTGACATAATTTGATGAACTTGAGCTACACCTATGAATGCAGTAGCTCAAAAGAAGGAACAAATCTTCACAGCGAGTATCATTCCCACCCCCTCCATACACAGAATGAACAGGGATGGGCAACTTGGACATTGGCTACCCAGAAAGGGGGTGGGGGTGGGGGGAAGTGACTGGCTTACAAGCTTTCAAGAGGGAACCTAGATCCAGAGGGTGTGGAGCAAGGTAGAATCTCCACTGAGTAGTATCCAATTTGTCTAGGCAGGGCTGATGAAAGGAGATGCAGATAGGTTTTCTGTGATACAATAGTGAATAATTGTTATCAGGATTGATTGTGAGGGTTGGAAAGGTACAGGTAGACATTTTGTAGCAAAAGGAGGGGAATGATTAACTTTGCAGTCTAGGTGCGGAGGTCCCTGGGACCATCAAGGGAAAGGAACAGAGATCAGAACCCTAGCCAGAGAAACAGTGACGCCAGGGATGGAGGCAGAGACAATGACATGGAGAGATGGAGCAGCTGGGGACTTTGGACCCAGAGAGGGAGAGGGGTTACATGCTGACGACCGGGGGCAGGCTTGCAGGGTAAACCTCTGGTTGGTTGATGATGCATACAGGGGATTGTAGCCATGGCAGGGACGTGATGTATGGTGAATGTAAAGCTAATGTTCTCCCATGTAAACTATCACAAAATTCACAATAAAACATTAAAAAAAGGAAAGAAATACAAGCCATAACATGAGTAGGATATGCACACCAACATTCATAACAGTACTATTCACAATAGCAAAAAGATGGAGACAGCCTAAATACCCATTAATGGAAGAATGGATGAACAGACTTTGGTACATCCACATTGTGGACTATTATGCTACCTTGAAAAGTAACAAGGAAGCTGTTAGCCACCACATAATGGATGAACCCTGGGGACATTATGCTGAGTGAAATTAGTCAGTCACAAAAGGGCAATATTGCATAAGACAATTATTGTAAAAGCTTATGAAGAAAATACCCACACTAAAAGGAAAAATAAAAACTTTGTTGGTTGTTGGGTGTGTGTGTGAGGAGGTGAAAAAGGGGGTGAAGTTAGACCACAGGGTAAGGAATAGTCACATGATAGTTCTGGTGTTGGGGGGGTTATACACAAGAATGGGGGGGGATGGAAGAACAAGACAGGAGAACATTTAGACAGGTTTGCAGTGGCTAAATGGGACAGAGGTAAATAATCATGTATGTTCAACTTTGGGAAAACAGGGCTCTGTGATATAGGGATTGAGGCATAGTCTGAATGGGTAAAAGAGGGGAAAGAATGTTAGGATAGTTGATTGTCTTATGAATTTTGGTTTCCCTTGCCTACTATTGTAAAATAGACACTTCAGTGGGTGAGAAAGGAATAGTCAGAACTATGACTTTAGAAAGCTTGGAAGCCCGTCTTCAACCTATAATTGATTGGTATACCTAAAAGGGATTCTAGAACTTGCCTAGTGAAATCGGCATCTTGTGGAGCCTTTGCAGTGTTTAGGACCTTAGGTGTATTCCTGATGTCCATCCAGAATCTTGTGAAGTAGGAAATTTCCACTTGTAAAGACAAATAGAGCAACATGGAGCAGCTAGAAGAACAGAAGATACTTCTTGAAATAAAGAACAGCAGGAAAAATCCAAAACAAAAATGGCAGTCTGATTGACTACCACAAGAACAAGCAAGTTGTTCATCAGAGAGCCATCAAGGCTAGCAATCAAGTCCCTTCAGGTCAAAACCCCATCCAACACTAAAACTCAAACGGAATACATGAGCAGGCATACAATCTTGCTGGTGACCATGATGTTCTACTGATGAGGGGAAGTGGGGGGAAAGCAGCAATGAAGATGTGGGCTGAGTCTGACCATGTTCAACAGACACCTGTTTGTCTACCTGGAGTGAGACCTGGTTGGCCAGCAGTATGATAAGACCTGGGGACTCCTGAGCCCAAGGACAGGGACGCAGCCACTGAGGGCTAGAGTGGAGAGTGAAGCAGCCAGCTGATATGAAGTGAGGGGAAATGCACAAGAACACCCATACTTGCTTGCATATAGTACTCATTTGACCTAGCTTCAATGGCTGGATGATCCGAATTTGACTAGTGGAAGAAAGAAGAGAGAGAGAAAAAAAGTGTAATCTGCTACAATTTGATGTACTTGACCTACACTTATGGATATAGTAGCTTAAAAGAGGGAAGGAATCTTTACAGCAAAGATCATTCCCACCCCTCTGTACAGAGGGTTGATAGGGATGGTGAACTTAGATAATGGAAACCTAAAATGGTGGTGGGGGGGGCTATAAAGGCACAAAGTGATTAGCTTACAAGCATTCAACAGGAAATTTAGTTACAGAGGGTGTGGGGGATGGTGCAGAATTTCTACTGAGTGATTTTCCACCTGTCTAGAAGGGGTTGGTGAAAGGAGATGGATCAGCTGGGGAATCTAGACTCATGGAAGGAGAGTAACTGTGTGTTGGTTCCCAGGGAGAGAGGGCAGGCTTGCAGGGTATGCCCTTTGGTTGTTTGAATGATTGTATATTCCTAAGTGCTTTGGTGTACATCCAAAACAAAACAAAACAGAAAACCAGAGGGAATAGAACCAAATACTGTTGAATAATGATGCATGGAGGAGATCGTAATCATTGCAATGAAATGAAATATGATGATGATTGTAAAGCTGATGTTCTCCCATGTAAATTATCACTCAATTAGCAATAAAAACTTTAAAAAAAATTTACAACATCGAAAAAAAAAATACTTAAGCAGAATACAGAGCCAAATCTTCTGGAGTTGTCTGGAATCAATGTCACATTGGAATCTAACCTGCCAGAGGCCCAAGGCCGTATGCATATGAATGCAGTTACTCCAAAGGAGATAAAAAGATTGAACTTGAGTGTTTTTTTTAAAAAATTATGTGTTGGCCTGCATTATGGATACTGTTTTTCTATATTAACATTGTAACATGGATGAACATGTGTGGTAGAAATGAATATTGGGTAAAATGATTACAGAGAGCTTGTAAGTCTGCCTTCAGCCTATACTTGATTGAATTTGCTAAAAGGAGAGTTAGAATTTTCTCCCTGAAAACAGGCTTTTTGGTTTCAGTCTTTGTAGAGTATGGGGCTTAATGTAGGATTTTGAGCCAGAACCTTTAGAGTTGGGACATTTGCATTTGAAAAGATATGTTTGATACTGTGAGCAAGTGTAACTAGCTACAATTTGTGGACTGAACTTTTCCTTATGGATGCAGTTGCTCAAAATTCCAAGCAGAATGGAAGATTCTTCAGGTCAAGGCAGTATTTTTATTTGTCTCCTCAGTATATTAGGTTAATGTTGATGTTGCTGCTGAGTGCCCTCAAGTCAGTTCCAACTAATAGTGATCCTGCATAGGATTTCCAAGGAGGGACAGTTTAGTTTGAACCACTGACCCTGTAGTTCAAACTGACCTTTCAGTCCAGTGCATTAACCTGCAGCACAATACCAGGACTCCTACTGGGTTGTTGTTGTTATGAAGTTCTATTGAGTTAGTTCTCACTCATAGCAACCTGGTATAGGGTTTCTGAGGAGTGGCTGGTGGGTTTAAACTGCCAGCCTCATAGCTCAAACTGACCTTGTAGTCCAGTGCATTAATCCACCACACCACACCAGGACTCCATTGGGTTGATGTTGTTGTAAAGTGCTGTTGAGTCGGTTCCAACCCATAGCGACCCTATATAGGATTTCCAAGGAGTAGCTGGTGAGTTTGAACCACTGACCTTGCAGTTCAAATGATTTGCAGTCTGACACTTTAAGCCACAGCACCACATCAGGACTCTGGGTTGATAAGAACAGGCAATTTAGACATTGGTTATAAAAAATGCAGTGACTGGCTTACAAGCTATCATTGGTGTGCTTAGTTTTAGAATGAGGGGACAAAGGAAAATCCCCACTGATTAGTTTTCTTTTTTCCAGATGGGTTTGGTGAAAGGGGGTAGGGGATGGTGTTGATAAGATTTTATTATTTCAGTTGTGAGTAATTATTAGCATGATTGTCATTGTTAAAACTGTAATTTTAGAAAGTGTAACTAAATGTGGGAGTAGTTAGCTTTCATTAAAGGAAAAGATAATCCCAAGACCATCATTATGGAAGAGCATGAGTAGAACATGGGATCCCTACCTGGAAAAGAGGCAACAATACAGATGGAAGCAGAAGCAGTGGCATGGAAAACCAGAACAGTTATGGACTCTAGGGCAATGGACTGAGTAAGGCTGTATGCCTATGGGCAGGAAATTGCCTTGCAAAATGTGCCCTTTTGACACTGGGTTGAGAGGGTTCCTGGCGTAGCGTAGTGGGTTGAGGCACCGCACTACAAATTCTTTTGAACTGCAAGGTCGGTGGTTCAAGCTCACCAGCCGCTCCTCGGAAACTCTATATGGGAAACGCGGATGTGCGTCCTCTGTGGTCTGATTTTTTTTTTTTTTTTCTTTCACTGATTTGAGAGGAGTCCCGGCACAGTATTGTGTGTTGAGGTGCCACACTCCAGGGCGTTTTGAACTGCAAGGTCTGTGGATTGGGCTCACCAGCCGCTCCTCAGAGACA
>NW_006409028.1:284030-284553 GCF_000296735.1 Chrysochloris asiatica | reverse complement strand
ACCCTGCCTAAGAAAGATAGCTAAAACAAACAAACACACACATACTCATATACATATATGTACAGAGATTACATAACCTATTTGAATGCATGAGTAAGAAGAGGAGGAGGTACTACAGTGTCATCGTTTAGGCCTTGACATGATTTATTCTGATGCTTTGTACAAGAAGATGGAAAGAATACACAGAGTCACTGTAACACAAATAATTGTCTTTTGTTTAACCATTTATGGAGGTAACATATGATAAAGAATCAATTATACTAAAGGTAAAAATCTAAGGTACACTAATGCATTGGCGTTAAGGTTCCAGGAATTGACTAAATATAATTGAGATGTTTCAACAAATGGATGTAGCCATGGAAGTGCTCATGCATTTATACCTAGAAATGTGTATTACAATCCACTGGCTAAGTGACTGTAAGAGATCCATATTTTTGCCCATTCCAAAGAAAGTGACCCAACAGAATGCAGACATTATTTCATAATAACATTAGGATCATATGGAAGATAATTTTTATTGAAG
>NW_006409028.1:278508-283529 GCF_000296735.1 Chrysochloris asiatica | reverse complement strand
AATTTATTCAACTTTGTCTTTTATACTTTATATTAAAGCTCTAATCATGTCAGATCTAATTACATAGAGTTACATCCTTAGTATAAGTACTGAAGAACTATGTCAAGAAAGTTAGTAGAGATCTTCTATCTTATGAAACATAGCATAATATTGTATAATATATAAATAGAATAGTCTATCTACATTTAATCATAACATATCTAACTACTACTAAAGTAATGTTTGGGCTGCCAGAAGAACAACCAGATCTGTGTTTGAAGAAGTGTAGCTAGAGTGCTCCTTGGAGGCCATGGTGACCAGACTATGTCTCTCATACTTCAGGCATATTGTCAGGAGGGACCTGGAGAAAGATATCATGGTTATTAAGGTAGAGTGTCAGAGAAGAAAAGGAAGACCCCCAGAGAGATGGATTGTCAAAGTGGCAGCATCAATGGTCTCAAGCATGGCAACAATTGTGAGGTTGCACAACAATTGTTTTGTTCCACTGTGCATAAGGTGCTGATTCAATGGCACCTAACAACAACAATGTCTAAGTTGTCTATCAACCCTGTGTACTGAAGGGATAGACTTGATCTTTGATGTGATGACTCCTTCCCTCTTGGGTATTTTGATCTATTACATCCATAAGTAAAGGTCAAGTTTATCAAACTGTAGCAATTTACGCTTGCATCCTTTATAAAATTTCTTTATCTTCCTCTAGTCGGTTCTGATCATCACGCCATCCAAGCTATCAATCATTTCTTTTTAGTACAGTGCTCTGTGTATAACATCCATCTTCTTTGATGCAGTCTGCATCAGTCAATTGTTGTTGTTAAGTACTGTGTTGTTGTTGTTGTTAACTACTGTGGAGTCAGTTCTGACTCATAGTGACCCTGCACAGGGTTTCCAAGGCTGCAAATCTTTACAGGATTAGAAAGCCTCAACTTTCTCCCATGAAACAGTTGGTAGTTTTGAACTGCCGACCTTGAGGTTAGCAGCCTGATTCATAACCACTATGCTACCAGAGCTCTTTGTATCAGTCCATGATTTGCCCATAAAATTCTTCAATATTGCGACCAGAGACTTGAATTCTCAGCGTTTAGCTTGAGAATTTAGAAAACTTTTGATTTCCTAACTTCAAGG
Organism: Chrysochloris asiatica; assembly: GCF_000296735.1. Taxonomy (NCBI): domain Eukaryota; kingdom Metazoa; phylum Chordata; class Mammalia; order Afrosoricida; family Chrysochloridae; genus Chrysochloris; species Chrysochloris asiatica. The sequence continues at coordinate 282,407 of NW_006409028.1, read as the reverse complement.
TTTTGCAAATTTCATTATACCTGACTTTTCTCAAGCTGCACTTTGATATTTTCTGTTCAGCTCCTTGACTTCACTCCTTACATTCACTTTAGCATCTCTATGCTGGAAAGAAAATTTCAGTGTCTCTTCTGATATCCATTTTTGTCTTTTTTTCCCTTTCCCATCTTTTTAATGAACTTATTTTTTTCTTCCTGTTTGATGTTCTTGATATCATTCCTTAGTTCTTTGGTAATTAGTGTCTAATGCATCAAATTTGTTCTTGAGGTGGTCTGTAAATTCACGTGGGATATATTTAAGGTTATATGTTGACTCTCCTGGGCTTATTTGAATTTTTTTCAGCTTCAGTCTGAACTTGTATATGAGAAACTGATAGTGTGTTCCACTGTCTTCCCCTGGCCTTATTTTGGCTGATGAGATGGAGCTTTTCCACAGTTGTAATCAATTTGAGTCCTGGTGTTAATCAATTTGAGTCCTGTGTGTTAATGCACTGAGCTGTAAAGTCAGTTTCAACCACAAGGTCAGCAGTTCAAGCTCACCAGCCACTCCTCAGAAACCCTATACAGGGTAACTATGGGTCGGAACAGACTCAATGGCACATAACAACAACAATAGCCACTTTGGTGGTGGTGGTACTGGTGTGCCATGGAGTAGGTTCCGACTCATAGTGCAGGAGTAGAAAGTCTCATCTTACTCTCACAGAACCGCTGGTAGTTTTGAACTGCTAACCTTGAATTTGGCAGCCCAACTCAGCCACTACACCACCAGAGCTGCTCAATAGCCACTTTAGGTGGTAGCATATGAAAAACTGAGGTATTGAAGGAAGAAGTTCAAACTGCACTGAAGGAATTGGTGAAGACAAGCCTCCAAAAATGGATGGGATACAAATTAAAATGTTTCAACAAACTGGTGCAGCACTAGAGGCACTCACTTACTATGCCAAGAAATTTGCAAGATAGCAGTCCAAACAATTAGGAGAGATCCATATTTTTGCCTCAAAAGAAAGTGGAAAGTTTTGAATAATATAATTAATAGCACATGAAATTAAAATTTTGATGAAGATCATTAAAAAACAATTGCAGCAGTACATCCACAAGTTGCTGCCAGAAATCCAAGCCAGGTTCAAAAGAGAATATGGAATGAGGGATGCCCATGCTGATGTCAGATGAGTAGTGACTGAAAACAGAAAGATGCTTACTTTGCTTTGTTGACTATGATTTATTGATGCATGCTTTATCTGACTGTGGTGATCATAGCAATTTGTGATACCATTCTATATGGAGAATTCCGGAAAACTTCATTGTGTTCCTTCTCATGAGGAAATTGTACATAGACAATGAGACAGTCATTAAAACAAAGCACTACTGAGTTTTTAAAAATTATAAGTGTACATTAGTGTTGTATGGCCTGTTCAGTTTGTATGCTTAGCAAATAAGCTGAGATGCTGGATTATATGAAGTACATACAATAACTTTTGATAGGCAGATGATACAACCGTGTATGCTGGAAGTGAAGAGGAGTTAAAATACTTACTGCTGAAGACCAAACTCTACAGCCTTCAGTACAGATTGCACCTCAATGTAAATGAAATAAGAATCCTCACAACTGGAATAATAAATAGCATCATGTTAAACAGAGAAAAGACTGAAGTTGTTAAATACTTCACTTTGCCACACAAGGACTCCCTCCACATCAGGATAAAGATTGATGTACGTTTTTTGTTTGTTTATTTGTTTTCTTCCTTGTGGTTTAGACTAATCTCTTCCCTTTCTGGTCATGTGCTGATATAGCATAGTGAAGTATCATTAACAGTAGACTGTTGTTCTTGTTGTTGTTAGTCTATTTTCAACTCACAGTAACCTCATGTGACAGAACAGAACTTCTTTAGAGGGTTTTCTTGGGTATAATCTTTATGTAAACTAAATATCTTATGGGTTAATTTTTTTTTTTAAAGCTTCAACTAATTCTAGGAGATTATCTTGAAGACAACATAGGAACAGTGCAGGAGTTTATAATAAGTAAGTAGATGTATATTTGTTAAACCCTATACTACATCTCATAAATACCAAGCTGTATTTGCCTTGGTTTAATATTTTTCTCACATCTCAGTTGAATAAAACAAACAGATTAAGAAAGTGGGATGCATATTTTTCTCTGTCCATAACATCTTTTCATATACATATAAAGTAGTATAATTCTGGCATATATTTAGCACCCAAATGAAAATTTATTTTTATTTACATATTATTCAAATGTTATAAATACATTATTTTATTTTCTACAATGCATTTTCAAGATGAAATGGAGATTGTAAATATTTTTACATGTGTTTTACAATAAACCAACATTCCAACTGAGAAAATGCCCAACTGCCTCAAACAATCTGTCTTCCACTTCATTTTAACTCATTCTACTCCATTTCTGCTTGGTAAAACGGAGCGTCAGTGAAGCAGAGGAATGGGTTGACACAGTGGCTGGAGCAATAGGCTCAAATGTAGCAACAATTGTGAGGATTGCACAACACAGAACCAGGCAGTGTCTCATTCAGCTGTACATGGAGTTGCTATGAGTCTGAGACAACTTGACGGCACATAATAATGACAACAATAACTCCATTTCTAGTAGTCCTTGAAAGGTGTAAACTGTTAAGTACTTGGTTACTAATCAAAAGATTGGCGGTTTGTGCCCACCCAGAGTTGTTCAGGCAAAAGACCTGGCAATCAACTTTTTAAAGATCACAGTCATTGGAATATAAAGTAAGAGAAAATAGTCTCGGGGCCTACTGGCGGAGAAATCTGACAAGCAAAAAGGAACATGGAGATTTCCGAAACAATCTAGCCTCTGTCTTCGGCCCACAATCTTAGTGGCGGTCAGAGGGCGGGGCTAACAGACAGCCTGCTGCAGTGTGAAAACCACCCAGTGACTTATGGAAAAAGATGTGTGACTTTTTTTTCCCCCTTTTTTATTTCAGCTCCTGTGCTCTCCATTGTCACACCCACTCTGCCCTAACCAGGTTTCTTCACGCTGGTGGGAGCATACCCTCAAAAGGGTCCGATGATGCACACACACGACAAAATTATCCCACATCACAAAGTAGCTAAAAGTCCAGAGGCTAATTCTCCGACAGGTTCTTATGATGTCTGACTGGCATTTAGCCTGTGAGTTGACTCTCCTACTTGGGTGGGAGCTTTTGTTTCTGTCTCATCTAACAAGGACAGCAGGTCTGGCCATATAGACTAGCCATGCACCCTGTAAAGCCCCATCGTGAAAAGCAAGAGCCAATACTAACTACAATATACAAAATCATTGTGTAAAGCCAATGCCTGTTAAAAAAATACACTAAAAAGGAGAACAAACAAGACGGTACATAGGGTAGAAGTGCAGTTAGGAGCTCAGTCAGTAACAACACAGAATACCAGATCAAGCAGGCTCAGGGGATAGTCCCAGACCTCTGAACTACATATAAAGTAATATTTACAAAGTTTGAAGGCTTACAGCCAGTGGAATTTGTAGCAGAAGAAAGAAATCCAGTGCTTTTTAATCCAAGGTGTTCAGATGCTCCTGTAACAGCCATCTTGGACAAGAATGAATTGGGGTAGGATCAGAGCAGCTATGGACACCTGACAGAAACATGGAGATAAAGATGTGGGCATTCTTTTTTTTTTTTTTTTTTTAATCTGCTGTCTTTTGCTGTCTGTGCACCTCCATTCTGGTGACTAGAGGGGGTGCCTGAGTGAGTGGACACCCCCACCACCCCAGAGGGCTCTATTATGCATGCACACGACGCTCCTAAACATTTAAAGGGACAGTTTCCACTTAACACCAAACGGCAGCACAAAATGGCCACAGACAACCCTGAACTGTTTATCACAAGGAAAAAGGTTTGAATAGGGATTGTGGAG
>NW_006409028.1:276822-277750 GCF_000296735.1 Chrysochloris asiatica | reverse complement strand
GAACAGGAAGAATCACACAAGTACACAGAGGAGATAGTTGAGATTTTTCTGCAAGAAAATTTCCCTAACATCCTGAAAAGTGAAAAGATAAGCATTAAAGAGGCTCAACGAACTCCAGGAAGGATAGACCCCAAAGTAAAATCACCAAGACATAAAATAATCAAGCTCTCCAAAATCAAAGATAAGGAGTCAATCCTGAAAGCAGCTAGGGAAAAGAGAAGTATAATATACAAAGGCAACCAACTCAGATTACGCTTGGATCTCTTAGAAGAAACCATTCAGGCAAGAAGGCAATGGGAAGACATATATAAAACTCTGAAAATTAAAAAAAACAAACAAAAAAACTGCCAACCAAGAACCATCTACACAGCAAAGCTCTCAATCAAATACAATGATGTACAAAAAGCATTCCAGGATAAACAGAAGCTAAGGGATTTTTCCAAAGCCAACCCTGCAATGGAAAACATCTTAAAGGAGTTCTGTGGACTGAGAACCAACAAGAACAGGCAACAACCAGAGATTGATGTATGTGGCAGCATCACCCGGAAGTCAATCAACAAATGGAAGAGTCGAGGACAGATAAAACTTTAAGAATAAATTCCAAGGATCTGGGAGGTCAGTCTATTACCAAAACAATTACAATGTAAAAGAATGTAAACACAAAGGAACACAGATTCAGGTGGTGAGAAGGTCAGGTAGATTAAAGGATAAAATAGACTGTCTTAAGTGGAGGGAAAAGTTAATGGAATATAAGGTAACCACAATGGTGGGGTTGGTGTGGGGGGTTTAGGGGGAGGTGGAGGGAGGTGACCATAGAGCACAGGGTAAGGGCAGACACATCATAGTTCAGGTGTTGGAGAGGACAATACAAGAAGGGGAAGGGGGTAGAAGAACAAGATACATAGGGGAACACTGAGACAGGTTTGCA
>NW_006409028.1:274874-275748 GCF_000296735.1 Chrysochloris asiatica | reverse complement strand
ATCCTATCATATATCATTTCAGTGTCATGGTTACAATCCCCTCCATGTATCATCCATCAACCAAAGGGTACACCCTGCAAGCCTTCCCCCTGGTCGTCAGCACACAGCCCCATTCCCTCTCTGGGTCCAGAGTCCCGATTTGCTCCATCTCTCCACGTCATTGTCTCTACCTCCATCCCTGGCATCACTGTTTCTCTGGATAGGGCCCCACACTCCACTCTTCTCCCCTGATGGTCCCAGGGTCCTCCGCTCCTACAATGCAAAGTCAATCACTCCCCTCCTTTTGCTAAGAAACATCCACCTTTATATTTCCAATCCACACAGTCAGTCCCAATAGCAATTATTAATTATTGTGCCACATGATTGATTGCTATCCCCATCTCCTTTCATCAGCCCCTTCCAGACAGATTGGACTCCACTCAATGGAGATTCCACCCTCCTCCATGCCCCCTCGATCTAGGCTCACTTTTGAAAGCTTGTAAGCCAGTCACTTCTTGCATTTGTAGCCCCCCTCCCCATTTTGGGTAGTTAATGTCCAAATTGCCCATTCCTGTCTACCCTGTGTATTGAAGGGGTGGGAATGATCCTCACTATAAAGATTTGTTTCTTATTTTGAGCTGCTGCATCCATAGGTGTAGGTCAAGTTCATCAAATTATAGCAGATCTTTATTTTTTTCCTCTTCTTTCTTCTTCTAGTTGAAGTCTAATCATCCAGCCATTGAAGCCAGGTCAAGTGGGTATTATCTGCAAGTGTGGGTGTCCTTGTGCATATGCCCTTTCTTCTTATCAGCTGGATGCTTCACTCCTAGTACTTCAACTCTAGTACTCTGTGGAGATGCCACTGACTGTGGGCACAGGAATCCCTAGGACTTGC
>NW_006409028.1:270415-271285 GCF_000296735.1 Chrysochloris asiatica | reverse complement strand
AGTTTAGGAAGGTCGTGTTTTTCTAAAAATATATCCATCTCTTCTAAATTTTCAAATTTGTTGGAGTACAACTATTCATAGTATTCTGTTATTATCCTTTTGATTTCCTTTGGTTCTGTTGTAACATCACCCGTGTGTTTTCTAATTCATGTCTTTGTATCTTCTCCCTCTTTTCTTTTGTTAGGTTTGCCAATGGTCTGTCAATTTTGTGACTCCTTTCAAAGAACCAGTTTCTTGTCCTGTTGATTTTTTCTATAGTTCTTTTTTGTTTTCTCTTTATTTTTGCTCTAATCTTTATCACTTCTTTTCTTTTGGTTGCTGTAGGTTCCGGCTGTTGGTCTGTTTCTAATTATTGTATATGCTGTGTTAATGTGTTACTTTTAGTTCTTTATTCTTTTTGGATGTGTGCATTCATTGTAATAAATTGTCTTCTCATCACCATTTTTGCTGTATCCCAATGATTTTGGTATGTTGAATTTTCTATCTCGTTTGTTTATATGAACATTGTGATTTCATGTTTAATTGCTTCTACTACAGTCACTTTTCAGTAGAGTGTTATTCAGTTTTCATGTATTCAGTTTTATTTCTTTGGCCTTCCTATTGTTGATTTCTGATTTGATAACATTGTGGTCTGAGAAGATGTTGTGTAGTATTTTGATATTTGGAAATTTATGGAGGTTTGTTTTGTGGCCTATTACTTGTTCTATTCTGGAGAATGTTCCATGTGCACTGGAAAAGAATGTGTATTTTTGTTGTTGTTTGGTTGAATGTTATATGCACATCTATGAGGTACAGTTGGCTGATAGTGTTGTTTAGTTCCTCTGTGTGTTTTTCAAGTTTCTTTCTGGTTGTTCTATCCATTTTTGAAAG
>NW_006409028.1:266788-267978 GCF_000296735.1 Chrysochloris asiatica | reverse complement strand
AACCTGTTTTGTTTTTAAGCTGTCTTCCTCTCCACTCCACCTGTTCTGGCTTTTCCCTATCAATAAATAGTTCAGGACCAACTGTTACTGTCTTAAGCTGCCTGCTTATAGCATAGAGGTTATGAATCAAGCCTCTTAACTCCAAAGCCAGCAGCTTTAAATCACCAGCTGTTTTGAGGTGAAAGACTAGGCCTTCTGCTTCCACAAAGATTCACAGCCTCGGAATCCTTCTTCTGGGTCACTATGAGTTGGAACTGACCCCAAGTCACCCCAAAAGCAAGAAGACAAGTCTCTCTAAATGCTGAGAGGATCTGTGTGCATGTGTGGTGGAAGTATCCTCTTTTGGTGGGGGTAGCATGTGTCTACTCTTTCAGGGAACCCCCTCTAAACACCAGAATGGAGGTGCAGACTGCAGTGAACAAATATAAAAAATAAAAATAAAAACTTAAAACAAAGCAAAACCAAACAGAATATTCTCACCTTTGTTCCAAGGTTCATATAGTAGTTAATTTCTGGCAGGACTGTCCTCCCTCCTTGCTCTTGCCATTTGCTCTCACCCCAAGTTGTTGGCTCCAGGCCATTGAGTCCGGAAGATTATAAATTGTGAGATTTCATATTTCCACTACAAGTTCTACTAGCTATAAGCCTTCGATCTTTTAAAATATTTCTACCTATGTGGTTCAGAGTTTTGGAGCTCTCCCCTGAACCCACTTAATCTGGTATTCTGTGGTACTGCTGAGGGTGATCTTCACTGCAACTCTATCCTATCTTCCAGCAAGCCCCATTCCTCCAACATTTTTTTAAATAAAGTAAGCAATTGTAAGTTTCATTAATTTGATGAACCTGACCTGTGCTCATGGAGGTAGTAATTCTAAATACCAACAGAGAGGGAAGGAGTGTTCACATCAAGTATCAATGCTTTCCCTTCTGTATAAAAGGTAGATAGGTATTGGCAACTTAGACACTGGCTACCTAAAATGACGGGACTATAAAAGATGAAGTGACTGGCTTACAAAGTTTCAAGTGGGAGTTAAATATACGAGTGTGTGGGGGAAGAAAGAGTCTCCACTGAATAGTTTTCATCTTGTCTAGATGTGTCTAGTTAAAAGAGATGGGGATAAGATTCTTATGATTCAAAAATGAGTAATTGTTACCATGACTAATTGTGACTATAACAATTGTAAAGGTAG
>NW_006409028.1:215215-233102 GCF_000296735.1 Chrysochloris asiatica | reverse complement strand
TTCCCTTTTTACTCTTTTGGTGAAGTCTTTTGATGCACTTACATTTTTAATTTTTAGTACTTCCCAATCATCTATTTTGTCTAGTTTTCTTTGTGTGATTTTCAAAATGTTTAGTAGTCTTTGTATTCCCTGAATTAGAGCTATCATATTTATCCGTAATTTTTCATTGATGGTCTTAATTCTGGTATTCACATATCAGACTTTAATCCATGCTAAATTGGTTTTGGTATAAGGTGTGAGGTAAATGCCTTGTTTCAATCTTTTGCGTACCGCTTTCCATTTTTGCCAGCACCATCTGTTGAAGAGACAATCTATCACTTCCAAATGTGATATAATTAAGCACTTTGTTGAAAATCAGTTGGCTATATGTGGATGCCTTTGAGTTATGGTGTTGGAGGAGAATACTGAAAGTGCCATGGACTGCCAAAATAACTAATAGATCTGTTTTGAAAGAAGTGCAACCAGAGTGCTCCTTGGAGGACAAGATGGCTAGGCTTCGTCTCTCCTACTTTGGACACATTGTCCAGAGAGAACAGTCGCTGGAGAAGGATGTCATGCTGGGTAAGGTAGAGGGTCAGAGAAAAAGAGGAAGACCCCCAACGAGATGGATTATCCAGGTGGCATCACTGATGGTGTCAAGTGTGGCGGTGGTAGTGAGGTTGGCCCAGGATCTGACATTGTTTCATTCTGCTGTGCACGGAGTCGCTATGAGTAGGTTCTGACTCCATGGCACCTGACAACAACATATGTGGATGGATTAATTTCTGGATTCTCAATTCTGTTCCATTGATCAATGTACCTTTCATTGTACCAGTACCATGTTGTTTTGACCACTGTAGCTTTGTAACAAATTTTGAAACCAGGCAATAAGAGGTTTCCAACCTTAAACATCTTCTTAAGCAATGGTTTGCTTATCCTGGGTCTCTTTCCTTTCCATATAAAATTTGTAATTTTTTTTTTCCATTTCTTTGAAGAATGCCATTGGAATCTGGATTAGACTTGCATTATACGTGTAAATTGCTTTAGACAGTATTGACGTTTTCATTGTGTTAAATCTTCCTATCCAGGAGAACGGTACATTCTTCCATTTTTGTAGGTCTCTTTTGGTTTCTTCTAGTAGTGTTTTCTAGTTTTCTTTGTATAGGTCCTTTATCTCTCCAGTTACTTTATTCGCAGATATTTCATCTTTTTGGGGGGGTCACTGTAAATGGTATTGCTTTCCTAATGTCCTTTTAGCACAGGCATTGTTGGTATAAAGGAACTCAACTGGTTTTTGTATGTTGATCTTTTACCCTGCCACTTTGCTGAATCTTCCATGAGGTCTAGCATCTTTTTTACTGAGTCTTTGAGGTTATCTATATATAGGATCATATTGTCTGCAAATAGAGAGCATTTTACTTCCTCTTTGCTAATTTCCCTGTCTTGCCGAATAGCTCTTGCTAAGACTTCCAGCACAATGTTGAATAGGAGTGGTGACAAAGACCTTCCTTGTCTGTTTCCTGTTCGCAGAGGGAGGGCTTTGAGTTTCTCTCTATTGAGAGTAATGCAGGCTGTTGGTTTTGTATAAGACCATTAGCAAATATGTTTTTAAATATGTTGAGAATTATCCCTTCATATCCTACTTTGTTGATTGTTGTTATCAGGAATGGATGTTGGATTTTGTCAAATGCCTTTTCTGCATCAATCAATACGATCATGTGGTTCTTTTCTTTTTCTTATTTATGTTGTGGATTATGTTAATTGTTTTTCTAATGTTGAACCATACTTGCACCCCTCATATGAATCCCACTTGATCATGATATATTATCTTTTTGATGTCATGCCTGGTTCTGTTGGCTAGGATTTTGTTGAGAATTTTTATGTCTATGTTTATGAGGGATATTGTTCTATAATTTTCTTTCTTAGTGATGTCCTTTCCTGGTTTTGGTATTAGGGTTATGCTTGCTTCACAAACTGTATTAGGAAGCTTTCCATCTTCCTCTATATTCTGGAATAATTTGAGTAGACTTGGTGACATCTCTTCACTGAATGTTTGGTAGATCTCACCAATGAAGCCATCTGACCTGGACTTCTTTTGGTTGGGAGTTTTTTGATGATGTAATAAATTTCTTCCTTTCTTATGTGTCTGCTCAGGCCAGTGAACAGATACCAAAAAAAAAAAAAAAAAAAAAAAATCAGCATAAAGCAAAACTAAACAGAGACTATTGTCACCTTTATTCCAAGGTTCCCGCAGTTGTTAATTCCTGATGGGTCTGCTTGCTCTCCTTCCTGGTCTTGCCCAACTTGTTGACTCTGGGTGCTGAGCCCAGCAGATTCTAAAGTACAACATTTCTTACATCTTCTACAAATTCCACTAGCTATAAGCCTCAAAACTTTAAAAATATCCCTACTTATGTGGTTCAGAGTTTTTAGCTCTCCCCTGAACCAGTTTCATCTGCTATTTCTGACAGACATCATAACTGTACCTCTACTCTATATGCCATCATCCTTAGAAACCTTTTATGAAGGGGTTACTGTTAGACAAAGTTGACTCAATAACAATTAAAAATAGCAATAATTTAATAGATTATAGAAATAAATTTGCTACATATGATTTGTCATATATGAAGATAATACTTCTCACCTAGCAGTAACAGAACAAATATTTCACATTTAATATTCACTAGTATTTTTTATCATTTGTAGCTGACATCATAAGAATAGAAACAACTTTTTTTTCTGCTCTTTTTTTCCCTCTGTTCTATTTTTTATCAAAATGAAGAATGCACCACAAGTAAATGGTTTAGTTTTACATTTTAAGACTTCTGATAATGCCCTAATGATCTTCACTGCATTTTATTGGGCTCACTTAAATGTCAACTATGACACTATCACCTAGAAAATATTACATGAAAAATTGGGTGATTTATTCATGTAAAAATGTTTTTCATACAAAGTGAAAATAAACTATGGCAAATTAATTGGAAATGCTAACTTTATTTTTGTTATTACTACCATAGTGTTGCTGACTGCTGTCAAGTAGACTCCAAGTTACAATGGCCTTATGCACAATTGATGGAAGCATCACCTGATCCCGTGTAATCTTCAAAATTATCAGCAGGTTCAAGTTCACTGCTTTGTCTATCATTACACTCCATAACCTCATTAGACCTATGCTTCACTAAGTATGATGTCCTTCTCTTATGATTGAACCCTCCTGATGACTTGACAGAAGAAGTGAGTCAAACAATATTCACTAATCAATGATAAAACTAAACTAAACTAAACAAAAATCCCCACTGTGATTGTCTTGATTCTGAATCATAGTGGCTCTGTATAAATGCTGACTAGGGTTTTTGAAACTGTAAATCTGTACAGAAGCAGACGGTCTCATGTTTCTCCAACTAAACAGCAGATGGGTTTGAACTGCCAGCCTTGTAATTTTCAGCCCAATGCTTATCCCAGAACACCTTCAAAAATCATTTAAACAAATGATGTTGTTAAGTGCAGTTGAAGCAGTTCTGACTCATGGTGATCCTACATAGGGTTTCTGAGAAACAGCTGATGAAATTGAACTGCTGACCTTGTGGTTCAAACTGACTTTGCAGTCCAGTGCATTAATCCACAGTGCCACACCAGAACTCCTAAACCAATGTTGTTGTTGTTGTTGTTAAATGCTGTTAGATTGATTCTGACCCATAGCAATTGTGTATAGGGTTTCCAAAGAGCAGCTGGTGAGAATGAATCACAAACCTTACAGTTCAAACAACTTTGCAGTCTAGCGTATTAGCCCACAGCACCACACCAGAACTCCAAACCAATGATAGTATCACATTATTAATATATTAATGAATAAAATGTTGATTGCTTAGATCTTTTTAATCTCTAACACATAAAAATGGTTGGGGTTTATAATTGTCCTTGGTAATGTAGAGAAAAATGGGGAATAAGACCATTAGCAATGAGATCTATTACCAATTTCTTTTTGGAACATAAATATTGTACAGTTAGTTATTTCATGATGGTAAGACTTACTTTATATTATTTCAATAAAAGGTTCATTTCAAAGATGAATGTTTTTTCACACTAAATAAAGAATTCTGTTAAATGGGTTCCAATATTTTCTTTGTGTTTGCCTATCTGATACTTAAAGTCTTGGGGGGGGGGAAGCACATTAAATATGAATAAAATATGATTGAAAAGACTTGCTTTTTGCATAAATGGCTTAAAATAATATTGTTTCTTCTGGCATTGTTCTAACAGATTGGTTCTAAATGTTAAGAGTCCAAATGTAATCTTGGTAAATAAAAATAAAATCTTATAACTCTGATTACTTTCTCATCATTGTGTTTTAGGAATAGGAATCCTAGACTTTAAACAAGAAAAAGGATTTACTAGAAATATGATAGTGGGGAAAATGTTTGTAGCTTTAGTTTATATTGTTTTCCCTAGAGGTGATACTTATTTCATAATGAAAATATATGCAGAGTGCTCATCAGAGGTATGCAAAAATAACATATTTGCATTGCTGAATGGAACTAGTTTATTCTTTGGTGATAATTTATATGAAATCTATATTTTAAGTCATCAGGTTATTTCATATAGCAGTTTCAAAAATGAAAAAGAAAAAAAAAAGCAAAACCAAAATCAATGGAGTTAAGTTTTTTTGAGAGATTAAAAAAAAATCAATTTAACTAATATATTAAATTTATTACTTGCTGACTATTTATCCATAGAAAATATTCAGATCTATAAGTAGCATGCTCTGGGTTTCCTCCTTCTTTTTTGTAATCCATTATCTCTTCTACCCACAAATTACTGAAAAATATGAATAAATTTAATAATGGTAAAAGTAAAAGAAACAATATATTGCTTTTTCCATAACATGTACTCAATAAATATTTTAAGTAAATTAAAAATTATTAAAAATCAACAGTATAGGGCTTTTTTAATATTACTACTGTATTGCTGAACAGAAAATTTCAAAGGGTAGCTTGAAAAGGCGAAATCAAGTATGACAATGAAATGTGCAAACACCTGGAGTTAGAAAACTGAAAAGAAAGAACACACTCAGTATTTTTCAAGCTGAGAGGACTGAAGAAAAAAACTCAGGCCTTGAATAAGTATACTGATGGATTATATGGGAAATTTTTTTAATAATATAGAAAATATCAACTAAAGAAAGAAGGAAGACACAGTCACTGTACCAAAAAGAATTGGTCCATGGTCAACAATTTCAAGTGGTTGCACATGATCAAGAAACAATTGTATTGAAGAAAGCAGTCCCAGATGCACTGAAGGCACTGGTGAAAAACAAAGCTGTAGGGACTGATGAAATACAAATTGAAATGTTTCAACAAGCTGAAGCAGCATTGGAAGTGCTTACTCTTATTTATGCCAAGAAATTTAGACTGACTGATTGGAAAAGATCCATATTTGTGCCCATTCCAAAGAAAAGTGAACCAATGGAATATAAAAATCATTGTACAATATCATTAATATCACATGCAAGTAAATTTTTGCTGAAGATAACTCAAAAGCAATTGTAGTGGTACATTTTCAGAGAACTGCCAGAAATTTAAGTTTTATTCAGAAGAGTACATGGAACAAGGGATATCATTGTTGATGCCAGATGAAGCTTGACTAAAAGTAAAAAACACCATAAATATGTTTATTTGTGCTTTATTCACTGATCAGAGGTGTTCAGCTGTACAGATCTTAACAAATTATGTAAAATATTGCAAAGAATGGGAAGTCTAAAACATTTAATTGTGTGTAGGAGAAACAAACCTACATATAAACCACGAATCTGCAATTAGAACAAAGGAATAATGAATTATTCAAAATCAGGAAACTCTTGCGATAGAGTGTATCCTTTCATTATACTTATTCAATCTATATGCTGAGAAAATTGTCTGAAAAACTGGATTATATGAAGCAGATAGTGAAATTGGGATTGAAGGACCAATGATTTACTCATAGTAAATACCATTTTCAACAACATGATTGCCAAGTATTCATGTGAAACTCACCAGAGGTGATACAATGAAATTGATCAAACTTCTGTGTAAAGAGACAAGGAAAGGCTCATATCATCAGCCAGAACAATACCAGGTGCTGACTATGGAACAGAGCATCAATTTCTAATATGCAAATTCAAGCTGATGCTGAAGAAAATTAAAATAACTCCACAGGAGTCAAAGTATGAACTTTAATATATCCCACCTGAATTTAGAGACTATCCCAAGAATAAATTTGATATTTTGAAGACTTAATGAACAAAGACAAGGTGAGTTGTGGAACATCTAATCATACATGAATAAAGCAAAGAATGAATTTTTAATTACCTTTTTCTGTAAATAAATGAAGTGAAAAATTCAAGATGCCAAAATGGATGTCAGAGAGACTCTGAAACTTGCTTGAACTTAGAGTAGCTGAAGTAAATGGAATAATGGAGTAAATTTTATACAGAAGTTTTCAAAGGGTGGTTCAAAAAGGCAAAAATTACATAGTATAATTAAATGTGCAATGACCTAGAATTAGATAACCAAAAGGGAAAACCATGCTTGCCATTTTAAAGCTGTAAGAATGAAAGAAATGATTTGAGCCTTGATTTGAAATGTTGAAGAATACTATGAACCAAATATTGAATGATACTGGAAACATCAAAGAAAATGAAGGGAATCCGGTGCACTGATCCAACCCTCTGCAACAAAGACAAGAGAAACCTAGTGAAACAGATATAGATGGCATTTTTGTAACCTATAGCATCAGTGGATAGGACAGATTGGTGAATTGAATGCCAACTGTGAAAGGAAGCTGAACAGGAGCAATGAGAGAGAAGAAAAATGGGTGGACTCTGGACTCTGCAAGGAGTAGTGCAACCATCAAAAGCTTTTGTGAGTAGTTTTGATACAGTAGGATGCAGGCACAGGACAAGGGATACAATTCTCCGTTGTTCTCACACCCTCCTGGTAGTCAGGGTCATAGGCAGCCCCCACCCTCACCAACGCAGTGGCCAGTGACATCCCATCCTAAGCAGCCTCTGTAGTTACAAGGTCTGAGTGCTACTGCTTCTGAAGGTACATGAACTATGCAACACAAACAGTGAACAAAGAACTAACTGCATTTACTTTTCTAGTCTCTATCATATCCATTCAGAAACAGGTCCCTGAGAATATACCAATATATAATAATCAATTAAATATAAATATGATAAGAGAATGTGTCCAGGAAAAGAGACAATTTCAGTTCAAACAAGTGGCCAAGATAGAGTCCCAGCTGCTCCATCTGTCCATATCGTCCTCTCTGCTTCTTTGGGTAGGGTTGCACAGTCCACTCTTCTCACTTGATGGTCCCAGGGACCTCCGCTCCTGTACTGCAAAATCAGTCACTCTCCTCCTTTTGTTACAAAACATCTACCTCTACATTTCCAACCCTCACAGTCAGTTCTGATAGCAATTATTCACTATTGCACCACAAGATTCTTATCTCCATCTCCTTTCATAAGCCCTGTCCCAACAGATTAGAAATGACTCAGTAGAGATTCTACCTTCCCCTATACCCACTGGAACTAAGCTCCCTCTTGAAAGCTTGTAAGCCAGTCACTTCTTGCCTTGGAAGACCCCCATTTTGGGTAACCAATGTCTAAGTTGCCATCTCTGTCAATCCTTGTACCGAGGAGTTGGGAATGATCCTCACTATAAAGATTTTTTTCCCCTCTTTTGAGCTACTACATCCATAAGTATAGGTCAAGTTCATAAAATTGTAGCTAATTACTCTTTTATTCTACTCTTCTTTCTTCTTCTAGTTGAGTTCTGATCATCCAGCCATTGAAACAAGGTCCCGTGGGTACTATCTGTAAGTATGGCTATTCTTGTGCATCTCGCCTCACTTAATATCAGCTGGACACTTAACTCTGTGGTCTATACCTCTGTGACCATGTCATTGTGTCTGGGACCAGGATTCCCCAGTTTTGCCATACTGCTGGCCAAACAGGTCTCAACATAGGTTCACAGGAGTCTATTGAATGTAGTTAGACTTAGCTCACAACTTCTTTGCTGTTTTTGTCCTACTCCACCTTATCAGTGACAAACGTCACCAGCCAGACAACATGCCTACTCGTGTATTCCCCTTGAGTCTTAGTCTTAGAATGGGGTTTGCTCTGAGGGGACCCAACCACTTGACTTGATGGCTCCCAGATGAACAATTTGCTTGTTCTTGTAGTAGCCAATTTTTCTTGCAGATCTTTCTTTCACGAAGTATCTTCTGTTCTTCTAGCCACCCCAGTCTGGTCTACTTGTCCTTTCATTTAGAAATTCCCCACCTCAGAAGATTCTGTATGGGGTTCAGGATTCCACCTATGGTCTTATGCAATGCAAAGGCTCCACAAGATACCTCTTTCACTGGGCAAGTTCAAGCCCCCTTTTAGGTATTCCAATAAACTATAGGCTGAAGACAGACTTACAAGCTTTCTATTGTGATGTTTCTGGCTAGTCCTTTCTTTCCCATTCAAGTTGTCTGTTTTGCAATGGTAGGCAAGGGAAAACAAGGTCCAATACAAGCCAAGCATCTTAACATTATTTCTCTTCTTTTACCCATTCAAACCATGACTCGATCCTGTATCCCAGAACCCTGTTGTTCCAAGGTTGTGCATACATCATTATTTAACCCTGTCCCACTCAGCCCATGCAAACCTGCCTAATTGTTCCCCATCCAACTTGTTCTTCCATTCCTCTCCACCTTCTTGTGTATTTCCATCCCTCCCCTCCTCCCACCAGCACCCAAGTTATCCTGTGTCTATTCCCTACCTCCATCTTCCACTCCCACCCTTCACCTAATCACATACATCCCGGTGATCAGCAAATTTTTTATGTTTTAGGGTGGGTTCTTTTTCTTAATCTTTTAAATAGTGGTCTTATGTAGTTTTTGTCCTTTTGTGAACAACTAATTTCTCTCAACAAAATGTCCTCAAGGCTTATCCATGTTATGCAGTGGTTTGAAGTTTCCTTGCTGTTCTTCAAGGTAGCATAATATTCCATTGTATGTATATACCAAAGTTTGTTTTTACATTCTTCCATTGATGGGCACTTAGGCTGTCTTCACATTTTTGCTGTTGTGAGTAGTGCTGCTATAAACATTAGTGTACAAATATCTACTCGTGTTATGGCTTGTATTTCTTGTGAGTAAATGCCAAGTAGAGAAATTGCTTGATCATAAGGTATTTCTATTTCCAACCTTTTGAGGAAGTGCTATACTGCTTTTCAGAGTGGTTGGACAATTATTCTTCTTAAGCAGTGCTTTGCTTATCCTGGGTCCCTTTCATTTCCATATAAAGTTTGTAATTGTTTTTTCCATTCATTTGAAGAATGTCATTAGAATTGTTTAATATGTGTAAATTGCTTTGGGCAGTATTGGACATTTTCACAATGTTAAGTCTTCCTATCCAGGAGCATGGTATATTCTTCCACTTTTGTAAGTCTCTTTTGGTTTCCTATAGTAGTGTTTTGTAGTTTTCTTTTTATAGGTCCTCTGTTTCTCTAGTTAGATATAATCCTAGATATTTCATTCTTTGGGCTGCTATTGTAAATGGAATTGCATTCCTAATGTCTCTTTCAACACTGTGATTGTTACTATAGAGAAATCAAATTGATTTTTGTATGTTGAGCTTATTATACCCTGACACTTTGCTGAAACTTCCAATGAAGTCTAGTAGCTTTTTTTACTGAGTTTTTGGGGTTTTCTATATATAGGATCATATTGTCTGCAAACAGAGAGCGCTTTATTTCCTTTTTGCCAATTTGGATGCCTTTAATTTCCCTATATTGTGGTATAGCTCTGGCTAAGACTTCCAGCGCAATATTGAATAGGAGTGGTGACAAAGGGCATACCTGTCTGGTTCCTGTTAGCAGAGGGAAGGCTTTCAGTTTCTCTACATTGAGACTGATGGTGGCTGTTTGTTATATATATATATATGCTCTTAATAATGCTGGGAAATATCCCTTCAATTCTTACTTTGTTGAGTGATTAGGAATGGATGTTGGATTTTGTCAAATGCCTTTTCTGCATCAATCGATATGATCATGTGGTTCATTTCCTTTTTCTTATTTATGTGGTGGATTACATTGATTGTTTTTCTAATGTTGAACCATCCTTGCATTCCTGTTATGAAACCCACTTGTTCACAATGTATTATTTTACTGATGTGCTACTAGATTTTGTTGGCTAGGATTTTGTTGAGAATTGTTATGTCTATGCTCATGAGGGATATTGGTCTATAATATTTTTTCTTAATGATGTCCTTTCCTGTTTTTGGCATGAGAGTTATGCTTGCTTCATAAAATGTATTACAAAGTTTTCCATTCTCCTCTATATTCTGGAATAATTTGAGTGGAATTGGTGACAGCACTTCCCTGAATTTTTGATAGAACTCACCAGTAATACCATCTGGGCCTGGACTTCTTTTGGTTGAGAGTGTTTTGATGGTCTGATCAATTTATTCTTTTGTTATGGGTCAGTTCAAGTTTTCTAATTTAGTGTGTGTAAGTTTAGGTAGGTTGTGTTTTTCTAAAAATGCATCCATCTCTTCTAAATCTGTTGGAGTACAACTCTTCTTTGTATTCTCTTATTATCCTTTTGATTTCCTTTGTTTCCACTGTGACATCTCCTATGTGGTTTTTAATGAGTGTTATTTATATCTTCTACCTCTTTTCTTTTGTTAGGTTTGCCAATGGCCTGTCAATTTTGTTATCCTTCCAGAGAACCAGCTTCTTGTCCTGTTGATTCTTTCTATAGTTTTTACACACCTGTGAGGTCAAGTTGGTTGATTATGCTGTTTAGTTCCCGTGTAACTTTGTTGAGTTTCTTTCTGGTTGTTCTATCCCTTTTCAAAGGTGGTGTATTAAAATCTCCCACTAAATTTGTATATTTATCTATTTCTTTATTCAATTCTAATAGGGTTTGTGTCATATATCTTGGTGCTATTTCATTGGGAGCGTAGATATTTATTATGGTTATGTCATCTTGCTCAATTGCCCCTTTAATCATGAGATCGTGTCCTGTTTACCTTTTATACTGGTTTTTGTCTTAAAGTTTACTTTATCAGAAATTAGTATTGCTATACCTAATAAAGTTTTTTATTGCAATTAGCTTGGTATATTTTTTCCAACCTTTAACTTTTAGTCTGTTTTTACCTTTGTGTGTAAGGTGTGTCTCTTGTAGGCAACATATTGAAGGGTTTTGTTTTCTTTTCCATTCTGCTTCTCTCTGTCTTTTCACTGGTGCATTTAATCCAATCAATAGGTATGAGTTAATTCCTGCCATTATTTTAATTTTTGGTAGTGCTGTTCATTCTTTTCTTCTTCATGCCTTCTTGTGCTGAGTTTTTGTTTTTTTGTGCTATTTCTTGTCACTTTCTTCTTAGTTTTCATGTTTCCTTATTCTGCTTATATGTTCATTTTCATGATAAATTGTGAAGTATTAATTTTCATTGGGGTTACCCTATAGTCTTTTAACTTTTCCCTTCATTTAAGACAGTCTATTGTAATCTGCAATCTCCCTGACCTCCTCACTACCTGGATCTCTGTTCCTATATTTTTCCTTTTTTTAAAAAAAAAATTATATTGTTATTATTTTGATCTTTGTTATTTTATTTTTACATTGTTATGGTTTGACCTCCCAGCTCCTCTGAATTCGTTCTTGTGATTTTGTTCTGTCCTGGACTATGCTATCTGTCAATTGAGTTTCAGGTGGTGTTGCCACATCTGTCATTCTCTGTTTGTTGTCTGTTTTTGTTGGTTTTCAATCCAAAGAACTCCCTTTAGGATGTTTTGAAGTGCTGGATTGTCTTTGACAAAATTCCTTAGATTCTGTTTATCCTGGAATGTTTGGATTGTTCCATCATATTTGGCTGACAGTTTTGCTGGATAGATGATTCTTGGTTAGCAGGGGTTTTTTTTTGTTGTTGTTGTTTTTTTATGGTTTTATATATGTCTCCCTTTTGCCTTCTTGCCTGCATGGTTTCTGCTGCGATGTCAGAACTTAATCTGATTTGCTTGCCTTTGTAAACAAGACTTCTCTTTTCACCAACTGTTTTTAGGATTCTTTTCTTGTGTTTGATCTTGGAGAGCTTGATTATGATATGTCTTGGTGATTTTCTTTTGGGGTCTATCCTTCCTGGTGTACATTTAGCTTCCTGAATGTTTATCTTATCTTCCTTCAAAATGTTATGGAAATTTTATTCTAGTAGCTCTTCAACTATCTCCTGTATGGACTTCTATGATTCTTCCTGTTCTGTAATGCCAATAATTCTTAAGTTATCCCTCTTTGTGTTATCCAGCATGAATCTTAGACCCTCTTCTGATTTTTTTTATCCTTTTTTTTTTTCCTTTCTCTTCTATCTTAACAGTATTGAGAGATTTGTCTTGTAGTTCGCTAGTTCTGGCTTCTATCTCTTCAATTCTATTTCTTTGCCCTTTCAGTGTATTGTCCATTTCTGATATTTTATTATTAATTATCTGAACCTCTTTTTTCAGGTTTTGACTTGTCCTTTGCTGAATCTATCTTATTTGATTGTTCCTATAGCACTTTCCTGACTTCTTCCTTATTTTCCTCCACTCCTCTGTGAAGCATTTGAATTTGTCTCCTTATTATTCTTCTGAATTCTTTCTCAGGCAAATCCAAAACCTGCTCTTCTTATTTTGTGAATCTATGTCTGCCTCTAGCTCATTTGTCTCAGTTACTATTTTCTGTTTTAGCACATGTGCTGAGATAATTTATTGCTTTTTTGGGACAGTTTCAGTAGTTAGGTGCATTT
Source organism: Chrysochloris asiatica (assembly GCF_000296735.1). Taxonomy (NCBI): domain Eukaryota; kingdom Metazoa; phylum Chordata; class Mammalia; order Afrosoricida; family Chrysochloridae; genus Chrysochloris; species Chrysochloris asiatica. The sequence continues at coordinate 220,309 of NW_006409028.1, read as the reverse complement.
TCAATGACTAAATGAATGCATGTTGCTGTGTTGTCGAGCTTAATGAGTTTCTCCTGGTGGAAGTATTCTGGTGATAGGTTTCTCTTATCACATGTAATGATCCGCAGCTTGTATTGGCTTCTGTCCCAATGGTGGGATATAATGGGGTATTCTTGTAGTTTGGCTACATGGCCATGATTGCTGTCTCTTCTTGGGTAATGTAGGGAGAGAAAGCTCCCATAGTCTGGATAAAAGTGTGATACAAAGGAGCAAAACAGAAACAATATCAAAGCAGAGACAAAAACCACGACTAAGAAACAAAAATAAAACTGTATGCAACTGACCAGTAGCCTTTACTACACAGGTCAGTGTGCATGCACAGGAGAAACTTCCAGCACTTGGTGGGGGTGTCCACTCACTCAGGTCCCATGTCTAGTCACCACCATGGAGGTACACAGATAGCTATTGAGAAATTAATGGAATAAAGATTGTCCACTATTTTTTTCTGAAGGTCAGTTAGGTATCTGCGTGTGCACAGTGTAATTCTCAAAATAGTTTCATCTTTGTGTTGGTCCTTGCCTTTTATGTTGGGATTTTACAGTGTTAATACGGTTTGTCTGTATAGTCATACCTGCTTTTTCTTGCTGGGTAGGCAGGAATAAAGGGTCTGCTCAGGTCAACTTTGTGCTAGGTCCCAGAGTCAAAAGTCATAAGCAGCCAACAAAAGATCAGTCTGTGGGCCAAATGGGGCTCCTCCTCTCTGTGCTGTGGACAACCTGTGGGCTGAACACTGTATCCTTTTGAGAGTACACGCCCACCCGCTTGAAGGCATCCAGGCTGGGCAGAGAGGGTGAGACAGGGGAGATGAGGAATAAATTTATAGAATTCCCACATCTTTTATTTTTTTTAATGTTGCTGCATGAGTTTTAGCACTGTATTACTGTGTCAGTTTGGCTGTGGTCCCAAGCTCTGAACTGAGCCCCAGTGGAGGTGCTGCAGGGAAAGTCCCACATCCTGATCAATTACAAAATTGCAGTATTTTCCTTTATACAGTTATTTTTCCAATGGTGGGTGCTGGAAACTGATGCCCTCCACCTTATACTACTATATCCAGAGCTCTGGAGCTGCTTCATGAAAGCACCTTCTTTTTTTTTTTTTCATGTCTCCCAAGGAGCCTGTCCTACCTGACTCTGCTTCTCCCACCTCCAAAACCAGAAGTCCCAAGACTTATTATAATCAAACCTTTCAAAACCAAAGACAAGGCAAGGACCCTGAGAACAGCTTAGGGAAATAAAAAAAGTTACCTACAAAAGAGACATAATAAGACTAAACTCTGCTTACTCAGGAGAAACCATGCAGTGAAAAAGACAGTGGGATGATAAATATAAAACTATGAAACAAAGAAAATTGCCAACCAAGAATTATATATCCAGAAAAAGTTTTCCATCTAAGATAATGGTGAAATCAGATTATTTTCAGACAAACAGCAATTAAAAGAATTTGTAAAACCCAGGTCCATCTTACAAAAAGTACTAAAGGGAATTCTCTGGATATAGAACCAACAATAACAACCTGAGACTAGCATACATGACAATGTCACCTAGACTCAACCTAGATATAGAAGTATTCCAAATAAAACAGACTGAAAATAGAGAAAAAAAGATACAGTTGAAACAACAGCAGACAACCTTTATAGTAAAAAGAGGGGATACTGTAGTTACATAATACAGCATGGTGGCTCCATATGACAAATACTGGACTGCACATCATAAGGTCCAAGCTCTCCAGCTACTCTCTGGTAGAAAGACTAGGCTTTCTGATCTCGCTATGAGCTACAGCCTTAGAAACCCTATACAGAGACGCCATAAGTTGGAACTACTTGGCACTTAACAACAACAAATGTAGTTACAGAATTTCCAACTAAAGAGGATGTTAAATAGATTTCAAGAAAAAAAATAAAGGGAAACAAACCTAACTGTAACCCTAAAATCTAAACCCAGCCTTACTCTTAGCCATAGCTTAATCCTTACCCATAACACTAACCCTAGTTCTAACCATAACCCTAACATTAAACATCTAGACCTAACCATGGTTTCAACCATACTCCTCATTCCTTACTTCTAACCGCCCCCCACAAATTAAATGAAATAGGTGAACAGAATACATAAAATTACTGTACCCAAGGAATTGCTTCTATATTCAGCTATTTTGTTAAGTAACATATGACTAAGTATCAAAGGCATTGAAGGAAGAAGTCCAAACTGCACTGAAAGCACTTACAAAAAAAAAAAAAAAAAAAAAAAACAGAAACAAACAAATTCGAGGAGTCAATGGTATATCAACTGAAGTTCCTCAATAATTTTGAAAACAATACCTGGTGCAAAAAAGGAGGGAAGTGGCCCCACTGGAGTGCAAACCACAAAGTCTCTGGTTTGAGCTTGCCAGTTGCTTCTTGGGAGAAAGATGAGGTTTTCTGCTCCTGCAAAGCCTGGGAAACACTACAGAGGGTAGCTACCTGTCGGAAACAGCTCAAAGGCACTTAACAACAACATTTTAAATAAAGGGGATTCAACAGAATGCAGAAATTATCAAACTTTATCAGTAATATCACATGCAAGTAAAATTTTGCTGATGATAAACTATAGTTGTAGCAGTGTATCAGTAGGAAACTGCCAGAAATTGAAGCAGGATTTGGAAGAAGATATGGAACAAGGAACATCATTGCTGATGTCAGATGGACCTTGATGGAAAGCGAAGAATAACAAAAAGATGTTTACTTGTGTTTTATTGACTACACCAAGGCATTTGACATAACACATTGGCGAGAATGGGAATTCCAGGCAGAATTTGTATATAGACCACAAGGCAGTATTAGAAGAGAACAACGGTTTACTGCATGGCTGAAAATCAGGAAAGACATGTTTTTGGGTTGTAGCTTTTGACCATATTTTTTCAGTATGCATGCAAAGAAAATAATCTAAGGAGCTACATTATATGAAGAAATCTGTCTCAGGATTGGGAAAAGAATCATTAATAATCTGTGATATGTAGCTGACTTCCTTATTAAAAGTGACAAGACCTTAAAGCACTTATTGATGAAGAAAAACACAATAGTCTTCAATATGGAACAATTGGACCAATAAGCAATATTGTGTTAAACAGAATAAAAACACAAAAATATAGAAATTGTCAAGTATTTTATTTTACTTGAGTCCACAATAGATGTATTGCATTGGCAAATCTATTGCAAAAAGTTTTCTTTAAAGTTTAAAAAACAAAGATATCACTTTGAGAACCAAGGTTTGCCTGATTCAAGCCATGGTATTCTCAAATGTCTCATATACATGTTCAAACTGGATAAGGAATAAGGAAAAATAATTGCTGCATTTGGATTATGATGTTGAAGAAGAACATTGAATATACCACAGACTGTAGAAGAATAAAGAAAACTGTCTTGGAAGTAGTATAAACTATACTAGAATATTTACTAGAAGTAAGGATGGTGAGACTTCCTTTCATGTACTTTGGATGTTTTATCAAGGTAAACCAGTCCCTGGACAAGAACATACGTCAAGTGTTGTAAAGCAGAGGGTGAGTGAAAAAGAGAAAGGCACTCAACAAGATGAAATGACAATGTTGTTGCAACAAGGGGCTCTAGAATAGCAAGGACTGTGAGGATGGTGCTGGCCAACCAGCTCTCCAACCAGGTTCACAGGAATCTATTGAACATTGTGTTGCTTAACTAGCAGCTTCATTGCTGTTTTTCCCTCACTTCCCCTTAGTGGTGATGAATGTAGTCACCAATCAGAGCATGTATTCACATTGAGTCTTAGTCTTGGAAGGTGGCTTGCTGAGGGCACCTGATCATTTGCCCAAATGTATCCTGGGTGAGCAACTCGATTGCTCTTGTAGTAATCAGACAGACTGCAGTTATTCTTTTGTATTTTTCCTGTTGTCTTTCTTTTAAGAAGCATATTCTGTTCTTTTAGCCACTTCAGGCTGGTCTGCTTGTCCTTGAAAGTGGAAATTACCCACCTCAGAAGATTCTGGGTGAGGTTCAGGATTCCACCTATGGTCTTATGTAATGCAGAGGCTCCACAGGAAACCTCCTTCACTGGGCACATTGTAGTCCATTTTAGGTATTCTAATCAGTTATCGGTAGAAGACGGACTTACAAGCTTTCTATGGTGATATTTCTGGCTAGTCATTTCTCTCCCTTTCAAGTGTCTATTTTATAATGGTATGCAAGGGAAACCAAGATTCAAAAGACAGTCACTCATCTTAACATTATTTCCCCCCTTTTGCCCATTCCAACCATGTCTCAATCCCTGTATCCCAGAGCCCTGTTGTTCCAAGGTTGTGCATACATCATTATTTACCTCTGTCCCACTTAGCCCATGCAAACCTGCCTAATTGTTTTCCCATCTGCCTTGTTCTTCTGTTCCCCCCTCCTTTCTTGTAAATTGCCCCAAGCACCCAACTACCCTGTGTCTATTCCCTGCCCTATGCCCCACCTTCCCCTCCTTCCTCTCACCCCACCCCCACATCCCAGTAAAGAGCAAAGAACCCCAACCCTTTGATATGCGTTCTTTTTCTTAGTCTTTTACAGTAGTGGTCCTATGCAGTATTTCTCCTTTTGTAACTAACTAATTTCAATCAACATAATGTCCTCAAGGTTCATCCACGTTGTGTGGTGGCTTGCAGCTTCCTTGTTATTTTTCAAGGTAGCATAATATTCCATTGTGTATATATATCACAGTTTTGTGTTTTTTTAATCAATTCTTAATTTAATGGGCACTTTGGCTGTCTCCATCTTTTTGCTATTGTAAATAGTGCTGCTATGAACATTGGTGTGCATATATCTACTTGTGTTTGGCTCACATTTCTTATAGGTAAATAATAAGTACAGGAATTGCTGGATCATAAGATATTTCTATTTCCAACTTTCTGAGGAAGTGCCATATTGCCTTCCAGAGAAGTTGGACCATTTTGCCATCACACCAGGAATGCAGGAGTGTCCCAGTCTCTACACATCCCCATCATAATTTGTTGTCTCTAGTTTTTTTTTTTTTTTTTTCATCTTTGCTGCTATTGCTGGTGAGAGATGATATCTCA
>NW_006409028.1:208441-210109 GCF_000296735.1 Chrysochloris asiatica | reverse complement strand
ATTTTGCAGCCCAGAAGCGGAGGTCCCTGGGACCATCAAGCCAGAAGAAAGGAAAGTGTGACCTTACCCAGAGAGGAAGTACAGCCAGGCATGGAAACAGAGTGTACAGATGGAGAGGCTGGGGACACGGGACTCAGGGAGGGAGAGAAGCTATTTGCTGACAGCCAGGGGGCGAGCCTGTAGGGTGTATTTTTTGGTTATTTTATGATTCTGTTCCATTTATCTATGTAATTCTGATTCCACTTGTGGGGATATATTGTATTGCCTCATTCATGGCTCCCACTATGAGTTCTGCAAATCTTAGGTAAAACCAGTCTTGCAACAATTGTCTTGACTGTACTGGATTAGATTCAAATGGAATTTTAGATAAATTAAGGCAGCATTACCTATTCCCTCCCACAGAAAAACTCAAATACGAAGCAGCTGCATTTATGAGATCACAGAAGCAAATAGAAAGCAAAAGTGACGCTGACTGACCCCCAAGGGTTCCACTTAAGATAGGTGGCAGATTATGGTGGCCCTCTCTAGGGAAATGGGCTACCTATTACTGGCCAGAACCCACAAAACCCCCACTACCATATACAGGAGCCTACATAAATGGGCAGAGAATGGTAAACATAAATGGAAAGTGAACGAAATTTAGTAGTCTACCTTTTCTGTAGCAATTAGCCAGGCTGGGCCCTTTAGCATGCCTCATGGCCCCAAAAGAAAGAAAGAAACATAGAAATACTGTTGCTCGGAATTTTAATGAATACTTTAGAAAAACAAAATAATTGAATAAATGTTGGCAATGCTGTTGCTATAGAAAATATGAATAGTACCTTATGTAGAGTAGAGAACTAATGAATAGCCAGAAGAAACAATGGGATAGCATGGGTAAAGATGATTGAGTCAATAGAAACTTAATACTAGAAAATGAATGTAGTTAAAGGTTTAAAAGGTAAAAATGATCTGTTTAAAGTTCAACTTGGTCTTTTAGTAGGAATAAGAAAAGACAGTCTATCACTTATGTAGAAAAAGAGATGATATCAGAAGAAAAGTACCTAATGGTCAGAAAATGAACAGGATATGAAAAGGTCAAGTGGGAAATTATAGAAATACTTTTGTTAGGATTTTGTAATCACAAGGTAAAAGAATGATATAATAAAAACTGTGTAATACTTCAAAGAAAATATCAAAGTATCAAATCATTATGCATTCTGTAACGTTGAGTATAAATAAAGACTGTTACTGAGCCTGGGCAGTGGTGCTTCATCAGCCAACTAAGCAGAGACTGCTCGATTACTTCCACTTTCGCCAACTCTGTGTCTCCTTCCATGCAGAAAGCAGTTCCACCACTTTTGCCATTTGACACAGTCCCAGTGAAAGGAGAAACATCATGCTAAGCAAATGATTCTCTGGAAAAGCATCCTCTATTTACCCTTTAGGATAACTCTGAATTCACTTGTAAAAATATATGATATTGTCATATTCATGGCTTTGACTATGAGCTCTGCAGAGCTTAGGAAGAAACCAGTATGGCAACAATTGCTTCAGGTTCATTGGGTTGAATTCAAAGAGAATTGTATGAGCTACACCCTTTCACAGAAAACCTGAGTTCAAAGCAACTGCGTTTATGAGATCACTAAAGTAGATAACAAACTAAAGTGAAGCTGACGGACCCCTATA
>NW_006409028.1:204925-206644 GCF_000296735.1 Chrysochloris asiatica | reverse complement strand
GAAGACGGATTTACAAGCTTTCTTTGGTGATATTTCTGACTATTCCTTTCTCTCCCCTTCCAGTATCTATTTTATAATGCAATGCAAGGAAAACCAAGATTCAAAAGGCAGCCAAGAATCTTAACATAATTTCTCCCCTTTTCCCCATTCTAACCATGACTCCATTCCTTTATGCCAGAACCCTGTTGTTCCAAGGTTGTGCATACATTATTATTTACCTCTGTCCCACTTAGACCATGCAAGCCTGCCTAATTGTTCTCCCATCTGCTTTGTTCTTCTATTCCCCTCTCCCTTCTTGTATTTTGCCCCTCCCCAGCACCCAAACTATCCTGTGTCTATTCCCTGCCCTGTGCTCCACTTTCCCATCCTTTCCCTCACCCCATCCTCACATCCCAACAATCAGCAAAGAATCCACCTCCCTTTAGTATGGGTTATTTTTCTTAGTCTTTAGCAGTAGTGGTCCTATGCAGTTCTCCTTTCGTGACTGACTAATTTCACTCATCATGATGTCCTCAAGGTTCATCCATGTTAAGCAGTGGCTTGCACCTTCCTTGTTATTCTTCAAGGTAGCATAGTAGCATAGTATTCCATTGTGTGCATGTACCACAGGTTTTTATTATTATTATTATTCTTTCTTCAGTTGATGGGTACTTTGGCTGTCTCTATCTATTTGCTACTGTAAATAGTGCTGCTATGAACATTAGTGTGCATATATCTTCTCATGTTATGGCTCATATTTCTTGTGAGTAAATACCAACTAGAGGAATTCCTTGATCATAAGGTATTTTTATTCCCTACCTTCTGAGGAACCAGATTGCTTTCCAGAGGGCTCGGACCATTTTGCAGTCCCACCAGCAATGCCAGAGTGTCCCAGACTCTCCTAATCTCCATCAGCATTTATTGCTCTCTACTTTTTTGATCTTTGCTCTTATTGCTGGTGTGAGATGATATCTATCTCACTGTTGTTTTGATTTGGATCTCTCTAATGGCTAGTGATTATGAACATTTCTTCATATGTTTGTCAGCTGCCCAGATCTCTTCCTTGCTGAAGTGTCTGTTCATGTCCTGTGCCCATTTTTTAATTGGGTTATTTGTCTTCTTCTTGTAGAGATGTTGTAGTTTCCTATATAATTTTAAAATAAGTCCCTTATCTGATGTGTCATTGCAAAAGATATTTTCCTATTCTGTGGGTTCCCTTTATACTCTTCTGGAGAAGTCTTTTGATGCCCATAAGATTTTAATTTTTGGTATGTTCCACTCATCTATTTTTTCTACTTTTGTTTCTGTTCTTTTCAAAATGTTTTGTAGTCTGTGTATTCCCTGAATTAGTGCCCTCACTTTGTCCCTGTTTTTTCATTGATGGTCTTCATAATTCTGAGATTCACATTTAGGTCTTTAATCTATGTTGAGTTGGTTTTTGTATGAGGTGTGATCTGAAGGTCTTGTTTCAATCTTTTGCATATCATTTTCCTGTTCTGCTAGCACCATCAGTTGAAGAGACAATCAGCTCCCCATCCTATATATTTAGGTGTTTTTAAAAAATCAGTTGGTTGTATGTAGATGGGTCAATTTCTGGAATTTCAATTCTGTTCCATTGATCTATGTATCTTTCATTGTACCAGTACCAAGCTGTTTTGACCACTGTAACCATGCAGTAAATTTTGAAGTCGGGGAGTGAGAGGCCTCCAACCTTATTCTTCTTCTTAAGCAGTGCTTTGC
>NW_006409028.1:200889-202520 GCF_000296735.1 Chrysochloris asiatica | reverse complement strand
TTTCAAAGAACCAGCTTCTTGTCCTGTTGATTCTTTCTATAGTTTTTCTATTTTCTATCTCATTTATTTCTGCTTTTATCTTTATTATTTCCTTTCTTTTGGTGATTGTAGGTTCCCTCTGCGGGTCTGCTTCCAATTGTTGTAGATGCTGCCTTAATGTGTTAATTTTATTTTTTTCTTGTTTCTGGATGTGTGCATTTATCACAATAAATTGTCCTCTCTACACTATTTTTGCCATGTCCCCCAAATTTGGGTATGTTGTGTTTGCATTATCATTTGTTTCTAGGAATTTTTTGAATTCACGTTTAATTTCTTCCTTTACCCATTTGGTTTTCATCAGGGTTTGTTCAGTTTCCATGTATTCAGCTTTATTTCCTTGGTCTTCTTATTGTTGAATTCTAGTTTTATAGCATTGTGGTCTGGGATTATGCTCTGTAGAATTTTGATGTTTGGGAATTTATGGATGCTTGCTTTGTTATCTAACACATGATCAATTCTGGAAAATGCTCCATGCACACTGGAGAAGTATGTATATTTTGCTGTTGTTTGATTGAATGTTCTGTATACAACTATGAGGTCAAGTTGTTTGATTGTATTGTTTAGTTTCTCTGTAATTTTGTCGAGTTTCTTTCTGGTTGTTCTGTCTCTTTTCAAAAGTGGTGTATTAAAACCCCCCACTATTATTGTAGATTTATTTATTTATTTGTTCAGTTTTAGAAAGGTTTGCTTCATGTATCTTGGTGCTCTTTCCCTGGAAGGTAGATATTTATTATGGTTATGTCATCTTGCTCAATTGACCCTTTGATCATGAGTGTCCTTCTTTGTCTCTTATGCTGATTTTTATCTTAAAATTTTACTTTGTCAGAGATAGTATTGCCACTTCTGTTGTTTATTGTTGTGGTTAGCTTGGTAAATTTTTTTCCATCCTTTAACTTTTAGTCTGTTTTTGTCTTTGTGTGTAAGTTGTGTCTCTTGCAGGCAGCTTATTGTAGAGTCTTGTTTTCTTTCCATTCTGCCATTCTGTGTCTCTTCACTGGTGCATTCAATCTATTGAAATTCAATGTAATTATAGATAGGTATGAGTTAATTGCTGCCATTATGATACTTTTTTGGTACTTTTGTTCTTCATGTGTTCTTGTGTCAGGTTAGTGTTTTCTGTGCTATTTCTTGTCAGTTTGTTCTTAGTTTTCATGTTTGCTTGTTCTTCCTGGAAGTTCATTTCCTTGGTAAGCTGTGAAGCATTTACATTCTTTGGGGTTACCTTATAGTCTACTAACTTTTCTCTCCCTTTAAGAGAATCCATTGTATCCTGTAATTTACCTGAGGTCCTTACCACCTGTATCTCTGTTGCTACGTTTGTCTCTTCTTTAACATTGCTATAATTTTTGTCTTCAGTTGACCTCCCAGCTCCCTTCAGATCATTGTTATAGTCTTGTTCTGTTCTGGACTCTGCTGTCTGTTGACTTAGTTTCAAGTGGTGCCACGCCTGTCAGTCTCTAGTTGCTGTCTGTTCTTGTTGGTTTTCAGTCCACAGAACTCCCTTTAGGATGCTTTGAAGTGCTGGGCTGGTTTTGATAAAATCTCTCAGATTCTGTTTATCATGGAATATCTTGATCACACCATCATATTTG
>NW_006409028.1:198872-200264 GCF_000296735.1 Chrysochloris asiatica | reverse complement strand
TTTCCTGACTTCTTCCTTGTTTTCCTCCATTCCTTTTTGGAGCATTTGAATTTTTTCCTATATCATTCTTCTGAATTCTTTCTCAGCCATATCCAAAACCTATTCTTCCTCATCTGGAAAGCCCTTGCCTGTCTCAAGCTCATTTGGATCCACTAGTCTCTTCTGTTTTTGGACATGTTTTCATATAGTTTTTTTGTTTCTTGTTTGTCATTAACAATAGTTATGTGGGTTTTTGTTTTGTTTTGTTTTTTTAAGGCTTAAGTGGATGTTTGTTGTTGTTGTTTATTAGGCTTACTGGGTGTCTCCTGGTGAATATGATTAGGAGATTGGCTTCCTTTTATACATGTAATGCTTAGCAGGTGTTGTTGGCTCTTGTCTCAGTGGTGGAATGTTATGGGGTGTGCTTATAGCTTGGCTATATGGCCATGATTGCTGTCTCTTCTTGGATAACATAGGGAGAAAAAGCTCCCACCTCCAGAAAAGATGTGTGATAAAAAGGACCAAAAGCAGAAGCAATTTACATACAGAGACAAATACCAGCAGGTGAGGCGCTCTGCTCCCACAAAGACACAAAGACCTGGAAACCTTGCACAGGGTCACCTGGAGTTGGAACCAACTCCAAAGCACACAGCCACCAAGTGTGTCATACAAATCAATCTGAGGGCTGTGTCTCCGAGGCTGAGGTCATTAGTCCTGCCAAACTCCTTCTCTCTGTACCATAGGGAAACTGCAGGGTCAGGGCTGTTTTTTGGGGGTGCACATCCACCTGGCCGATGGCATCCTGGCAGAGCAAAGAAGGAGTGGCAAGGAAGATGTGGGAGAAATGTGTAGAGTCTCCCACGCCTCTTTTTGCAAGTGCCTCTGTGCAGTTTTTAGAGCAGGTTCACTGAGCCAGAATGGCTGTAGCCCTGCCCTCTAAACTCTGCCAGGCCATGGTGGCCAAAGAGGGATTCCCGTCTCCAGATTCCTAACTTGCAGTATTTTCTTTAATATCGTGATTTTTTCACTTGTGAGTGAGGGAAACTTACATCCTGGACCTTTTGGTAGATCCAGAGCTCTGGAGTTGTTCCATGAGAGCTTCTTGCATGAGATACTAGTCCCTCTAGCACAGAGACTTCTCTACCTGACTTTCTTCACTGCCACTGAAACTGGAAGTGTTGGCTAGAATTTTGTTGAGAATTTTTGCATCTATGTTCATGAGGGAGATTGGTCTATAATTTTCTTTCTTATGATGTCCTTCCCTGGTTTTGGTATGAGGATTTTGCTTGCTTCATAAAATGTATTAGGAAGTTTTCCATCTTCCTCTATCTTTTGAAATAATTTGAGTAGAATTGGTGACAGCTCTTCCCTGAATGTTTGGTAAAATTCACCAATGAAGCCGTCTGGGCTTGG
>NW_006409028.1:194591-195094 GCF_000296735.1 Chrysochloris asiatica | reverse complement strand
TTCTTAAGATTTTTGTATCCTGTTTTCTGTTTGCTCTTCTATCTTAGTGGTATTGAGAGATTTGTCTTCCAGATTTGCCTTCCATCTCTTCTATTCTACTCCTTTGCCTTTTCAGTGTATTGTCTACTTCTGGTATTCTATTATTGATCATTTGGATCTCTTTCGGTAGGTTTTGAATTGTTTCCAAAGCTGTTTCTATCTTATTTGGTTGTTCCTGTCATGCTTTCCTGAATTCTTCCTTATTTCTTTCAACTCCATTGTAAAGTGTTTTAAACATTTTATAATTGTTTTTCTGAATTTCTTCTCAAGCATTTCCAAGGCTTGCCCTCCTTCCAGATTGTAGCCCAGGTCTACCTCTAGGTCATTTGTCTCAGACATTTTTTCTTGTTTCTGGACATGTGCTGATATGATCATCTGATTTTGCTTCTTGGACATGTTTCATGTTTATCTGTGGCCTTAATACTTAATTGAGTATGTGTTTTGGTATTTTTTATGCTTTCTGA
>NW_006409028.1:178449-180547 GCF_000296735.1 Chrysochloris asiatica | reverse complement strand
ACTTTTTAAATATTCATACCTATGTGGTTCCGAGTTTTGGAGCTCTGCCCTGGATCTGCCTTGTCTGGTATTCTGTAGTAGTGCTGACAGCGAACCTCATTGCACCTCCACCCTAACTGCCATCAAGCCTGCCTCAGCTACTTAAGTTTTGAAGAGCATTTATTTTATCAATACAGATCTTTTCAGCTACAACTTCTCTTTCTCCTTCAATTCTTCACTGTGTTTGAAAACATAGTCACTAAATTCACATAAAAGTTTCATTTTAACATAGGTGAGGGTTCAAATAAATTTTTCAAGCAAGACCCTGTCAAATATCTCTGTTTGTCTCACCAGACTCACTCTCTTCTCTTCTCCATCCATAAGCATGTTAAGTTTCCCTGTATGATGATGTCTGAGTTCCCTTTTCTTCAGTCTTCCACTTGGGTTTAGCTAATCCAGAATCAAAGCAGTCAGATATTTTTTCCTTTGATTTTCTTTATGTCCATTATATTCCTACTCACCATGTCTAGACAAATGATCCTGTTACGCTTAAGAATGCTTTCTTTTCTTGACTCTTATGTTGTCTTTTTTGTTAAGTACTATCGCATCAGTCCCGGCCCACAGAAACTCTTTGTACACCAGAATGAAATACTGACCAATTGTATGTGATCCTCAAAAATTGTTATGTTTGAAACCATTATTTTTGCCACTGGATCAATCTATCTCGTTGCAGGGATGGGAGTGGGGGCTTCCTCTTTTTCACTGATTTTATAGTTTTAACAAGTATGATACCCTTTTCAAGGACTGAAGTATGAGAGTCAATGTCTTGTCCGTATGGATTCTAAGGAGTGTTGTGACTTCACTTTTTCTAATAGATGTTTTTGTTCTTCCAGAAGTCCATGGTACTTTTAATATTCTTCTCTAACAATTTAACTCAAATGCATTGATGATTTTTCTATGGTCTTCCTTATTCATTGTTGAACTTGCACATGCATATGAGGCAATTGGGTCAGGCACACCTGAGTTGTCAAACTTATATTTTTCTCTTTTAACACTTTAAAGTGGTCTTGTGTAGCTGATTTGCCTAATGCAATCTGATGTTGGATTTCTTGAACTCTGTTTTCATGAGTGTTGATTGTGGATCCAAGACAACTTCAATTTTTTTCTCCATTTGCAAGATGTTATATATTAGTCCAGTTGTGATTTGTTTTCTTTACACTAGTGTGATCCATATTGAAGGCTGTGAACTTTGATCAATAAATATTGTTAATGAGTCTTCCTTCAATCCTGATATCATCATCTTCTTCAGGTAAACCAACTTCTTAGATTATTTGGTGAAAGGCTACAACCCTGGCACACATCTTTCCTGATTTCAAACCTTCCCCTTGCTCTTTTCTAATGATTGCCTTTGTCTATGTACAGATTCCTCATGAACACTATTAAGTGTTCCAGAATACCTGTTCTTCTCAATGTTAACCATAGTTTATCATCATCCACATTTATAGTAAAAAAAAAAGGACAATTAAATAATTTTCTGCTTTCAGCCATGATCCATCTGACATCAGCAATGGTCCTCTTCATAATCTGATTTGAATTTCTGACAGTTCCCTAGCAATGTCTTGTTGCTGCCATTTCTGAGATATCTTTAACAACATTTTACTTGCCTGTGATATCAATGATATCATACACTGATTTTCACACGTGGTTTGACAACAATAAAAAAAATTTGTAACTATCCCCAGGAATCTAAAAAAAAAAAAATGAAGATCTTAATATGCATGTGAAAGTTACACAGTGAATAAGGATGACTATAGAATAATAGATGCATTTGATTTATGGTGTTAGAGAAGAATATGAAAAGTACCATGGACCACTAGATGAACAAATAAATCTGTGTTGGAAGAAGTACAACCAGTATCCTCTTTAGAAACCAGGATGGCAAGACTTTGTCTCTTATACTTCAGACATATTATCAGGAGGGACCTGTTCCTGGAAAAAAAACATCATGCTAGGTTAAGTGAAGGGTCTGTGAAAAAAGGGAAAGACTGCTAACGAGATAGGTTGGCACAGTGGCAGCAGCTATAGGCTCACATTTAATATTGATTATGAGGATGTTGCA
>NW_006409028.1:176359-178193 GCF_000296735.1 Chrysochloris asiatica | reverse complement strand
GAAGAATATGAAAAGTACCATGGACCACTAGATGAACAAATAAATCTGTGTTGGAAGAAGTACAACCAGTATCCTCTTTAGAAACCAGGATGGCAAGACTTTGTCTCTTATACTTCAGACATATTATCAGGAGGGACCTGTTCCTGGAAAAAAAAACATCATGCTAGGTTAAGTGAAGGGTCTGTGAAAAAAGGGAAAGACTGCTAACGAGATAGGTTGGCACAGTGGCAGCAGCTATAGGCTCACATTTAATATTGATTATGAGGATGTTGCAGAACTTGGCTATATTTTGTTCTGTTGTGCATAAAGTCACTATGAGTAAGAATCAAATCAATAGCACCTAACAAAAGAACAGCAGCAGAAGCAACAACAACCTTTCAGAAGTAGTATACCTCTCCTTCCTAGTCTGTCTTTGTCTGGAAGGTTTTCGGAAACCTGTACACCATGGGTAATCCTGCTAATATTTAAAATACTAGTGACATGTTTTCAAGCATCACAACAACATGCAATTAACTACAGTACAACAAATAGAGAGATGAATAGTAGTCTTTTCTTATAGGTTTTGGTAACCACTCTTTAAAAAAATCCAATTAAATACAAATTATAATAATTCCATCTTCTGGTTCTAAAAATCTGTTTTTCAGTCCCTCTTCTAATAAGCCAGTTTAGACTATGTTCACTTAGAATCAATTTTAAAATTTCTAAACTGACCTCATAAATGTCACTATAGCCCAAGTATAAAATCCAAATATCATTACTTGGATTATAAGACATTCTATGATTTCTTTTCCTGCTTAATTGTTCAATCTTTTTATCCCTTTGGCTTACTGGGAGTAAAAACTCTGTTGTTTCTAGCACTACCCAACATATCTCTGTAATTCAGACATGATTAGTAAATATGCACTTTCATATAAATATAAAACTGACTGTTAGAGTTGATCATTACTCATAACAACCCTGTACAGGGTTTTTAAGGCTGTAAATCTTTATGGATGCAGAGTTGTATCTTTCTCCCAGGAGCCACTGGTGTGTTTGAAATGACAATCTTGTGGTTAGCAGTTCAGTGCTTATCCTACAAGGCTTCACATTTCTTGAATTGTCCTTGGTGGAAGAATCAAACTTTTTCTTATTGAAAACCTGACTGATAAACAGAGTTAAGGCATAATGTTATTAATCTTGTATTAGAATTGTAAATACTCAATATTCCTGATGCATACATTAATCTCTGAGACGTTCTTACTCTCCTAGTGTACACTTGATATTGATCCAAGTGGTGAAAGAAGATCTTATTTTAGAAAGAAATAAGATGATCAAAGAACATAATTTATTTGACACTAATAGGCCTTTCTAGACAGTCTAAATTGTATAAAGTTACTTTTTTGCTCATAATCACTAAATTTGATTTCCACTCACAATGGTTTCCGTTCTACTGCCAAGTTACATATATTATAAATTCAGTATCATTGTGAATGCATCAATTTTTTTCACCACAGAATTCCAGTCAACTACAGAATTGTATTGATTCCATCTGCTATCTTTCGAATCTATTCTTCTACCCCTCTGTTAGTAAGGCAGTTTAAATTATGTTCATTCAGAAAGATTTCTAAAACTAAATTTTCTCAACTAAAAACAATCCAAAGAACACAAACCAGTTGGGTTTGAGACAATTTTGACTGATGGTGATCCCATATGTTGCAGAGTAGAGCTACACTTCATAATGTTTACAAGGCTATAACTTTTGAAGTCATATTCTTTTAAATTGCCTTTGGGTAGGTTTAAACTTGCAGCCTTTTGGCTATTATTCAAACACTTAATAACTTACTTTTTTTTTTTT
>NW_006409028.1:169714-170246 GCF_000296735.1 Chrysochloris asiatica | reverse complement strand
AAAAATAATAATAGTACTAGGAAAATCTGTGTCTTAATGTAGGTATGCCTTTAATGTCCTAACTCTCTTTCCGTCACTCTGCCCTCCTCTCCGGGTTGTTAGGCACTGTCGGGTCAATCGACCCGTAACAGCCCTGTATAGGGTTTCTGAGGAATGGCTGGTGACCTTGAACCACTGCCCCTGCAGTTCAAGAGGCTCTGTAGTGGCGTCCCAGCCCTCTGAGCCATGCTGGGACTCCTGCTAAATCGGCTATAAAAAGGAGACCTAGATAGGGTTCCTGAGGAGCAGTTGGTGAGCTTGAACCACGAATCTTGCAGTTTATAAGGCTCTGTAGTATGCCGTCTCAACCCTTAGAGCCACGCCAGGGCTCCTGCTAGACTAGCGCAAGAAGCAGACCCAGATAGGTGCACTTCTGCGTCTCAGCCTAAGCTGAGTGCGTGTCATCCTGAGGATTGGCTGGTGGGCGTGAGTCACCACCCTTGCAGTTCAATAAGCTTTGCGGCAGGGTGGGTCCTACAAGGATTCTGGGAGG
>NW_006409028.1:164383-169203 GCF_000296735.1 Chrysochloris asiatica | reverse complement strand
TCACTGCAAGCGCAGAAATTACACGGTGGCGCAGATGATCCTCACTTTCTCCTCCCCCTGTTCAATAATTACTGGAAGCGCGAGTTGGTTCCAGCCCCACCTCCTACGCTGAGAGGCGTAGGAGCTGTGCCACATGCAGCCAGCAGCGAGTACAAGCTTAAAAAGCTAGGATTTCCTCAGTACAGTGATTTTTTAAAAAAAGGCTAATTTAAGATTTTGATGTACTGAGACTTATGGTGGCTGTAATGGTGTGGGTTCACCACAAGAAGGTTTGTTTTCGTGAATTACCCTCCCCCGAACCTGAAGCCCCACTCACCCGGGCTGTCAAACCGGAAGTCCTTAATAACTTACTTTTGATTACCTAACTTCCTTGTTGCTAAGTCCTGTCAAGCCATTTCTCACTCATATTGTTGCTGTTGTTAGGTGCCATCGAGTTGATACTCACTCATAGTGACCCTATGTAGAACAGAATGAAATACTGCCCAGTCCTTGGTCACCTTCACAATCATTGCTACACCTAAGCCCATCACTTTGGCTACTGTGTCAATTCATCTTGTTGGGCACCTTCTTCTTTTTCACCAAGCCTCCACTTTACCAAACATGATATCCTTCTCCAGGGACTGGTCTCTTCTGACAAATGTCTGTAGCACAAGAGATGAAGTCTGGCCATCGTGGCTTCCAAGGAGTACTCTGGTTGTACTTCTTCCAACGCAGATATGTTTGCTAATTTGGCAGTCTATGATGCTTTCAATATTCTCCTCCAACACCATAATACAAATGCATCATTCTACTATGTTCTTCCTTAGTCACTTTCCATCTTTCACATTCATATGAGGTTCTTGAA
This sequence comes from Chrysochloris asiatica, assembly GCF_000296735.1. Lineage (NCBI taxonomy): Eukaryota > Metazoa > Chordata > Mammalia > Afrosoricida > Chrysochloridae > Chrysochloris > Chrysochloris asiatica. The sequence continues at coordinate 168,359 of NW_006409028.1, read as the reverse complement.
AACACCATGGCTTGGGTGAGGCACACCTTAGTCTTCAAACTGACATCTTTGTTCTTCAACACTTTAAAGAGGTCTTATACAGCAGATTTGCCCAATGCAATATGTCCTTCGATTTCTTGGCAGATGCTTCCATGAGTGTTGATGGTTGATCCAAGCAAAATGAAGTCTTTGAAAATTTACTCATGTCTCCATTTAAAAGGATGTTTTCTATTGGTCCAGTTATGAGGATTTTTATTCTATTTACATTGAGGTAACACCCACACTGGAGGCTGTGGTCTTTGATCTTCATCAGCAAGCATTTTAAGTCCTCTTTGCTTTCAGCAAGCAAGGTTGTATTATCTGCATATCGCAGGTTGCTAATGAATCTTCCTCTAATCTTGATGCTTCGTTTTTCTTCAAATAACCCAGTTTCTCAAATTATTTGCTCAGCATACAGATTGAATAAGTATGTTGAGCCAATAAAACCCTGGTCACACACCTTTTCAAATTTTAAACCATTCAGTGTTTCCTTTTTCTTTTCAAACAACTGCTTCTTGGTCTATGTGCAGGTTCCTTATGAACACAATTAATTGTTCAGGAATACTCATACTTCACAATGTTGTCCATAGCTTGTCATGATCCATAAAATCAAAGGCCTTTCCACAGTCAATATATCACAGGTAAACGTCTTCCTGGTATTCTCCCTTTTCAGCCAAGATCTATCTGATGCTAGCAGTGATATACCTCATTCCACATCAACTTCTGTAACCTGCTGGAAGTCATCTGTCCATGTTTGATTGATAAGGATTTATAGTGATCTTGTATAAGGTTTAGAAGGAATTGTTGGTGGGCTTGAACAGCCAACATTGTGGTCAACAGTCCAATGCTTATCCTACAGCATCACACCAGAACTCGGAAAAAGTCCTTAGAATTTATCAATAGCTTTGTTGTATTATATAACCTTATATAATGTTGTATTATATAACCTTCATTATTTGTTGTTGCTGTTTTTAAGTGCTATTGAGTTGTTTCCAACTCATAGCAACCATATATCAGGTTTCCATGGAACACCTGGTGAGCTTGCACCACTGACCTTGCAGTTCAAAATTGGCCTTGCAGTTGAGTGCATTAACCCACAGTACCACTTCATTATTTAATTCTTTCCTATACCTCAACCTCACTTTTCAATACTTACTTTTTTAGGATCCAGACCCACTGAATTTCTTCCAATTCACCCTAATTTCAAAGCCAATGCTTCTCCCTAATGCAGGCTTATCTTAGGTGGTACAAATGGGTTACATACTTGATTGCTAAATCAAAGTTTGGTTCTTGGAAACCACCAATAGGTACCTGAAGAAAATAGAACTAGTGATGTATTTCTAAAAATTCAACTACTGAAAACCCTATGGAACACAGTTCTACTCTAGAGAACACAGTTCTACTTCTGTCAGGATTAAGAAGGATTTGATAGAATCTGGTTCACATTAGTCTGTAAAAATCATCCTCATCCTTAACTCCAACACTATGTATTCCCCTTGAAAAATACTGAAATACTGCATATAGTTATATTGAGATAAATGTAGTCTTAGTCACTGAATACAATACTAATAATTGCATGAACCCTAAAGGTATTTGAAGTTTATTTACCAGGATGCCCTGAGGTAAATAGTATAATTCCCATTTGATCATGCCTTATATAGCTATTAACTTGTTGAAAGAGGTATTTGCCATTTATAAGTCATTAGTCTTGCAAAATTCTATTATTATGAACTCCAATTTTGCTAATTTTCATGCTATGTTTTGCAATTACTGATACCTACCTCTTTGTTTTCATCTTTCTCAATCCATTCACCTCTAATTATCCATGTATCTTCCATGTATCTAAACATGACTTCATGTTTGATCAGTTTCAGACAGCTGAAGTTGGTAGAATTAATCAATTTCTATATCATTGTCTTTTCTGGTTGGTTGATAAAATTTAATAATACTTTTATTAATTGGTCTTCCTGTATGGTTGTAGATACTATCCTATAACAGACAACATTGCACTTTAGGATAGTTCTTGAAATATTCTTTTTGACTGCTGACGAATGTGACAACATTCTTTTCCAATTTATAATTCCTGGCATTGCAAATCCTACGATTGTCTGACTTGAAACAGCCAATAGCAGCCCATTTCAGTTCCCTAATGCCTAAGACATAGAACTTAATGGATTCAATTTCATTTTTCACAACATCCAATTTCCTAGATTAATACTTCATATGTCCCACATTAATTTTATCAATGAATGTTTTCAGCTTCCCATTCAGAGTCATTCCATATCAGGAAATTAAGTTTCTGATAACTTTGTTCCATTCACATCATTAAGGTTGACAGTGCTTTGAGGAGTCATATTTTAAGTGCACTCCAATCTGACAGGTTTATCTTCCAGCATTTTATCAGACAATGTTCCACAGCTATTCATAAAGTTTTCACTGAACTAGTTTCTCAGAATTGAACTGACTTTCCCTTCTTCCAGTCTATTTTAGCTTGGAAGTTCCACTGAAACCTGTTCATTATGATAACCCAGCTGGTATTTGAAGTACTAGTGGCATATCTTCCAACATTATAGCAACACCCAAGCCACTAAAACATAAGAAACTGACATTCAAGGTTAGGTAAGCATAGTTGTTGCTGTTAAGTGCTGTTGAGTTGGTACTGACTTATAGTGATCATGTACAGGGTTTCCCAGGAACAACTACTGGGTTTGAACTGTCAACCTTGTGGTTAGCTGTTTAGTGCCTATCCTATAGCTCTATGCCAGCACAGCTAGGTATGAATAAAATTCTTTACAAAGAAGAAATGGGAATCACTGTGTGCAAGCAGCTTGTTTATTTCTCTAGTCTGATCTCAGCTGTTGCAGAAATTCCCCCCTGTATTCCCACTCCTTTGCAGCTTCCATCTCTGGCCAGACTATAAGTTCTAGTTATATTGAATTTCTTTGAGTGTCTAGAATGTGTGTGTTCTATTGACATTCATGCTTTCCACTTTCTGTTACTATTCCCGACATGCTTTTTATCAATTCCCATTTGCCTGTCTGATATTTGTACATCTTTCACATCTCAGCTTCAACACTTTTTGCCCTGTCAGGACATTCCAAACTCACAGTTCTCCTACCTAGTAATTCTCTCAATGTTCTTGTGTGCTGTCAAGTTGACTGACTCATATTCACCATATTTAACATAGCAGGACTGCCACAGAAAATATTCTGGGTTGTAACCTTCACAGGAGTCACCAACTTTCCCCCTGTGGAGAAGAGTAGGTTTGAATCATGGGTGCTTTTGTTAGCAGCTGAGTACTTAACCAACGTGCCATCAGGATACTTTTTCCAAATTATACATCTGGAATACCATGAGGGTGAGTAAAAATTTATCCACACTCAGTTGTATTAAAACACTCATTCATGGCCGATGACAATATTGATTGTGCATATGAACTGATTCTGTTGAATAGATGAGTGACAGTGGATTATGTGGCAAATCATTTGCAAACCAGTCATGGTTCTGCCTATAAAATAATCCATAACTTATTTGGGTTTTGAAAAGTTTGTGGAAGATGGATACTGAGACCATTCACAGAAGAACATAAACAGAAGTGTTTGGATATCTGTAAACAAGAAGAGATGGAGGAGACAGCAAATGTTGCCATAGTGAAGCTATAATTACACTCTATAAAACACCAAAAATCAGGCAAGAACCATTACCAACTGTTATACACTAGAGAGACAGACAACACCTGTGAAAATTACTCTAAGTTAAGCAATAAGGAGAGTGAAAAGGGAAGGCAACAGAACCAAAGGAGTAGAATAGAAAAGATGGAAGGCAGAAGCAGTGAGCTGGAGGACAAATCTCTCAATATCACTAAAATAGAAGAGCAAACAGAAAAAGGATTAAAACAATCTGAATAAGGTATAAGATACATGTTAGACAACATGAAGAAGAACAACTTAAGAATTAT
>NW_006409028.1:159685-164070 GCF_000296735.1 Chrysochloris asiatica | reverse complement strand
TAAAACCCTGGAAGATAAAAACTTGCAACCAAGAATCCTTTATCCAGCAAAGCTATCAATCAAACATGATGGTGTAATCAAAACATTCCAGGATAAACAGAAGCTAAGGGATTTTACCAAAGCCAACGCCGCACTACAAAACATCCTAAAGGGAGTTCTGTGGACTGAGAACAAACAAGAACAGACAACAACCAGAGCTTGACATGCATGGCAGTACCTCACAGAATTAAATTGACAGAAGGAAGAGTCAATAACAAAACAAAATTGTAACAACAAACTCAGAGAATCTGGGAGGTCAGGCAATGATCAAACCAATTACAATGTAAAATAAGGTAAACACATAGGAACAGAGATTCAGAAGATGAGAAGTTCAGGTAGATTACAGGATAAAATAGACTGAAATAAGTGGAGAGAAAAGTTTATGGACTATAAGACAACCACAAAGAAAATTAACATTTCTCAACATACCAGGAAAATGAAAATCCAAGAACACGGAAACATTAAAACTACAAGGAAACTCTCAAGAAAGAACACAAAAAGCATGAACTCAACAAAGGAAGACACACAGAACAAAGAAGGCAGCACCACCACTGAAAAAAACAAAAAAACAAAATGGCAATTAATCCATACCTATTGGTAATTACACTGATTGTAAACACATTAAATGCACCTGTTAAGAGACAGAGAGTGGCAGATTAATAAGAAAACAAGAACCTTCAATATGCTGTCTGCAAGAGACACATCTCACACATAAAGACAAAGACAAATTAAATGTCAAAGGATGGAAAAAATACATGAAGCTAATCGTAGTAAACAACAAACAAACAAACAAAAAAAACAAAACAAAAAAAAAACAGGAGTGGCAATACTAATCTGGGATAAAATAAACTTTAAGGCAAAAAACAGCATAAAAAATAAAGATGGACATTATCTCATGATTAAAGGGACAATTAAACAATATGGCATAACCATAACATATATCTATGCTCCCAATGAAAGAGCTCCAAAATATATAAAACAAACTCTAATAAATTTGAAGAAAGAAATAGCTGACTCTACAACAATACTGGGTGATGTTAATGCACTTTCAAAAATGGATAAAAAAACAGAAAGAAACTTGAAAAAATACAGAAGAACTAAATAACACAATCAGCCAACTGGACCTCATAGATGTGTACAGCATATTCAACCCAACAACTGAACAATACAAATTTTTTTCCCAGTGCACATGAAATATTCTCCAGACTAGACCATGTCTTAGGCCACAAAACAAATCTTCATAAATTTACAACTATCAAAATACTAAAAAGCATCTTCTCAGACCATAATGTTATCAAATTAGAAATCAACAATAGGAAGACCAAGGAAACCAAGTCAAATACATGGAAACTGAATAACACCCTGCTGAAAAGTGACTGGGTAGTTGAAGAAATTAAACGCAAATTCACAAAGTTCCTAGAAACAAATGAGAATGAAAACACAACATACCAAAATCTTTGGGACATGATAAAAGTGATGCTGTCTGGACAATTTATTGCAATAAATGCACACATCCAAAAAGAAGAAATAACCAAAATTAATACATTAACACAGTGTCTACAACAATTAGAAACAGACAAACCGAGGGGACCTACAGCCACCAAAAGAAAAGAAATAATAAAGATTACACCAGAAATGAATTATACAGAAAACAGAAATCTATAGAAAGAATCAACAGGACAAGAAGCTGGTTCTTTAAAGGATTAAGAAAATTGACAGACCTTTGGCAAACCTAACAAAAGAAAAGTGGGTGAAGACACAAATAATATGCATTAGAAACTACATAAGGGATGTCACAATAGAACCAAAGGAAATCAAAAGGATGATAACAGAATACTATGAAAAGTTATATTCCAACAAATTTGAAAAGTTAGAAGAGATGGAAACATTTTTAGAAAAACACAATTTACCTAAACTTACACACAGTGAAGTAGAAAACCTAAACAGACCAATAACAAAAGAAAAAATAGATCAGGTCATCAAAATTTCACAACCAAAAAAAGTCCAGGCCCAGATGGCTTCACTGGCGAGTTCTACCAAACATTCAGGGAAGCGCTGTCACCAATTCTACTCAAATTATTTCAGAAGATAGAGGAGGATGGAAAACTTCCTAATACATTTTACATTTTATGATGCAAGTATAACTTTCACACCAAATCAGGGAAGTACGTAACTAAGAAAGAAAATTATATACCAATATCCCTCATGAACGTAGATGCAAAAATTCTCATCAAAATCCTAGCCAACAGAATCCAGCAGTACATCAAAAAGATAATACATCATGATCAAGTGGACTTCATATAACAGATGCAAGATCATTCAACATTCGAAAAACATTAGAAAAAGAAAAGAACCCTATGATCATATCAATTGATGCAGAAAAGGCATTTGACAAACTCCAGCATCCATTTCTGATAAAAACGCTCAACAAATTAGGAACTGAAGGGAAATTCATCAACATAAATAAGAGCATATATACAAAACCAAGAGACTATTTTGCTCTCAATGGAGAGAAATTGAAAGCCTTCCCTCTGCAAACAGGAAACAGACAAGGATGCCGTTTGTCACCGTTCCTATTCAATACTGTGATGGAAATCTTAACAAGAGTTATTTGGCAGAACAGGAAAATTAAAGGCATCCAAATTGGCAATGAGGATGTAAAACTTTCTCTATTTGCAGATGATATGATCTTATACATTGTTGTTGTGGTGGTTATGTGCCATGGAGTCGGTTCCGACTCATAGTGACCCGAGGCTGTAAATCTTTTCGGGGGCAGACCGCCTCATCTTTCTCCCGCAGAACCGCTGGTAGTTTCAAACTGCTGACCTTGCGGCTCGCAGCCCAATTCATAACCACTATGCTAGAAAACCCCAAAGACTCAGAATAAAAGCAACTAGACCTCATAGGAAGAGTCAGAAAAGTGACAGGATATAAGATCAATATACAAAAATCAGTTGGATTCCTCTATATCAAAAACAAATGCATGGAAAAGCACATTAGTCAAGGAATACCATTTAAAACAGCCACCCAAAGGATAAAATATCTAGGCATAAAAGTAGCCAGAGAAACAAAGGTCTTATACAAAGAAAACTACAAAACAAAAATGGAAGTATGTACCATGCTCCTAGTGAGGAAGACTTAACATTGTGAAAATGTCAATACTGCCCAAAGCAATTTATACATATAATGCAATCCTAATCCAGATTCTGACAACATTCTTCAAAGAGATGGAAAAAACAATTACAAACTTTATATGGAAAGGAAAGAGGACCAGGACAAGCAAAGCACTGCTTAAGAAGAAGAATAAAGTTGGAGGCCTTTCATCCATGACTTCAAAATTTACTACACAGCTACTGTGGTCAAAACAACTTGGTACTGGTACAATGAAAGATACATAGATCAATGGAACAGAATGGAAAATCCAGAAATTAACTCATCCACATATGCCAGACTGCAAAGCTGTTTGAACTGTAAGGTTGGTGGTTAAAGCTCACCAGCCACTCCTCAGAAACTCTATAAAAGGTCACTATTGGTCAGAACTGACTTCATGGCACTTAACAACAACAACATACAGCCAACTGATTTTTGACAAAATACCAAAATATATTGCATGGGGAGGGGATAGTCTCTTCAAAAGATGGTACTGGCACAACTGGAAAGCAATATACAAAACTGAAACAAGACTTTCACATCACACCTTATACAAAAACCAACTCAACATGGATTAAAGACCTAAATGTGAGTCACAGAATTATGAAGGTCATCAATGAAAAAATAGGGACAATTGTGAGGGCACTAATACAGGGAAACACAGACTACCAAACATTTTGAAAACTACACAAACAAAAGTAGACAAAATAGATGATTGGGACATACTCAAAATTAAAAACGTATGTGCATCAAAAGACTTCACCAGAAGAGTAAAAATGGAACCCACAGAATGGGAAATAATCTTTTGAAATGATACATCAGACAAGGGACTTATTTCTAAAATATACAGGAAACTATAACAACTCTACAAGAAAAAGACAAATAACCCAATTAAAAAATGCTCACAGGACATGAACAGACACTTCACTAAGGAGGAGATCCAGGCAGCCAACAAACATGAAGAAATGTTCACGATCACTAGCCATTAGAAAGATGCAAATCAAAACAACAATAAGATATCATCTCACAAAGGCAACAACAGCAAAGATTAAAAAAGTAGAGGACAATAAATGCTGGTGGGGATGTGGAGAGACCAGGATGCTCCTGCATTGCTGATGGAACTGCAAAATGGTCCAACCTCTCTGGAAAGCATTATGGTGCATCTCTAGAAGGTTGAAAATAGAAATATGTTATGA
>NW_006409028.1:143046-157924 GCF_000296735.1 Chrysochloris asiatica | reverse complement strand
TAATGAATAACAAGCTATATGAATGGTTGAATGTGAAGCTCATGATGTGCCCTGTAAACTTTCACTCAATCCAAAATAAAAACATTTAATTAATTAAAAAAAATTAAATTGACATTCAAAAATTTAAAATTTAAATGGTAAAATAAGCAATGTTGTTGAAACCGATGTTCTCCCATGTAAACTATCACAATTCACAATAAAAACTTAAAAAAAAAGAAAGAAATACAAACCATAACATGAGTAGATATATGCACTCTAATGTTCATAGCAGCACTACTTATAATATAAAAAAGATGGAGACAGCTTAAGTGCCCATCAACTGAAGAATGGATAAACAAACTGTGGAACATACACATATTGGAATATTAAGCTACCTTGAAGAATAACAAGGAGGCTGCAAGCCACCGTATAACATGGTTGAAACTTGAGTGGAATTAGTCAGTCACAAAAGGAGAACTACAGCATTGGACCACTACTGAACCCATGCTAAAGTGGGGGTATTATTGCTAACTACTGGGATGTGAGGGTTGGAATGAGGGGAGGGAGGGGAAGGTGGAGCACAGGGTAAGGAGTAGACACAGGACAGTTTGGATGCTAGGGAGGGGGACAATATACAAGATGGGGGAGGGGAATGGAAGAACAAAGTGGGTGGGAGAACAATTAAGCAGGTTTTCATGGACTAAGTGGGACAGAGGTAAATAATGATGTATGCACAACCTTGGAACAGCAGGACTCTGGGATACAGGGATTGAGACATAGTTGGAATGGGTAAAAGGGGGGGGGGATAATGGTAAGATGCTTGGCTGTCTTATGAATCTTGATTTCACTGGCATACCATTATAAAATAGACACTTGACTGGGAGAGAAAGGAACAGCCAGAAATATCACCAGAGAAAGCTTGTAAGTCCATCTTCTGCCTATAACTGATTAGAATACCTAAAATGGGGCTACAATGTGCCCAGTGAAGGGGGCTTCCTGCGGAGCCTCTGCATTACATAAGACTATAGGTGGAATCCTGAACCACATCCAGAATCTTCAGAGGAGGGAAATATTCACTTGAAAGGTCAAACAGACCAGCCTAGAATGGCTAGAAGAAGAGAAGATACTTCTTGAAAGAAAGACCTACAGGAAAAATACAAAACAATATAGGCAGACTGACTGATTACTAAAAGAACAAGCAAGTTGCTCATCCAAGTGACATCAAGGCAAGTGGTCAGGTGCCCTCAGAGCAAACCGCCTTCCAAGACTAAGACTCAATGGAAATACATGCTCTGATCGGTGACCACATTCATTACCGATAAGGGGAAGTGAGGGAAAAACAGCAATCAAGCTGTGACCTAAGCCCTACAAATTCAATAGACTCCTGTGAAGCCTGGTGGAGACCTGGTTGGCCAACAATGCAGCAAGACCTGGGGATTTTTTGTCCCAGAGTCAGTGACATAACCACAGAGGAGTACAGTGGAGAGAGAAGCATCCAGCTGATAAAAAGAGAGGGCATATCACAAAAACACCCACACTTGCAGATAATACCCACTTGAACTGGCTTCAATGACTGGATGATCAGAGCTCAACTAGAAGGAGAAAGAAGAAGAAGAAAAAAGAGTAATCTGATACAATTGGATGAATTTGACCTACACCTATAGTTGCAGTAGCTCAAAAGCAAGAACAAATCTTTACAGCAAGATCTCTATACACAGAGTAGACAGGGTGGGCAACTTGGATACTGGCTACCCAAAAGGGGGAGGCTACAAAGGCAAGAAGTGACTGGCTTACAATCTTTCAAGAGGGAATCTAGATCCAGAGGGCATGGATCAATGTAGACTCTCCACAAAGTAGTATCCAATCTGTCTAGGCAGAGTTGATGAAAAGAAATGCAGATAGGCCTCTTACAATACAATAGTGAATAATTGTTAACAGGACTGATTGTGAGGGTTGGAAATGTAAAAGTAGATGTTTTGTAGCAAAGAGGGGAGTGATTAACTTAGCAGTCTAGGAGTGGAGGTCACTGGGACAATCAAGGGAGAAGAGCGAAGAGCGGGACCCTATCCAGAGAAGCAGTGAAGCCAGAGATGGAGGCAGAGATGATGACGTGGAGAGATGAAGCACCTGAGGACTTTAGACCCAGAGAGGGAGAGGGTCTGCATGCTGACAACCGGGAGGGTGGGGCAGGCTTGCAGGCTATACCCTGTGGTTGGTTGATGATGCATGGAGGGGATTATAACCATGGCAATGAAATGATATATAATACGATGTATATAAAACTTATGTTCTCCCATGTAAACTATCACATAATTCACAATAAAACATTAAAAAAATAAAAGTTGGTTTGGGGGCCACTTTCCCTGGTCAGCCCCCACAGGAACATTCCAAGATACACCCCTGAATGACCACCTAGTTGTGATGCTACAATCCAAGAGCCTCACAATGTATGCTTTCCTATGTGTAACAGTTCCCTCCCTGCTTTCCATAGCCCGGTCTGCATTTGTAACACCCGGCTGCTGGCATCATTCATGGTTATGGAAAGAGATTACTTTGTTTCCAGTGGCCTATTTAAGTTCACCACATGGAGATAGAACATAGGAACTCGTATGAATTCCTCACATGGAAAATTGAAGGAGAAATTCAAAGATAGTGCTTGTTGATGTGTCCCTATGACTGGGGTGATGAACCCAACAGTGGAGTGGGCCATAGATACTTATAATGAGTTTGAGAGAAGAGAAAACTTTCCTAATTGTACCTACCTAGAAGAAGTGCAAGACTTTTGTCTCCCCACATGCAGCCATGGGAACACATTAGAAATAAAATGGCCTTGTGATGTGCCTAAATAGAGGGACATGGACATTTTCACAGATTCTTCTCTGCCTCCTTCAGCAGTTAAAGCATGAGGGTGATTCCTGTGTATTCAAGATTAACATGAACAGGATGAAGTCTTAGATAGCTCCACTAAGTGGGATGGGCACATAATTGATCATTGTGTACCTGATCACATGTTTGTACCAGAGTACCAGAGAGTGTGATAGTCTTTGTGGCCATGAACAAGGTACTCAGACATTAAAACTAAGAAGAAACTGACAAGAAAAAACATGAAAAACATGAACTTAGCACAGGAAAGCATGCAGAACAAAGGAACCAGTACCACCACACTAAAACAAACAAACAAAAAAGCTTAACATAATGAGAGCAATTAACTAATACCTATCAATAATTACAATGAAAGTCAATGGATTAAAGGCACCGGTTAAGACAGAAACAGTGGCATAATGGATAAGACAACAAGACCCTTCAATATACTGCTTGTATGAAACACACCTTACACCAGAAAACCAAAACAGGCTAAAAGTTAAAGGATGAAAGAAAATATACCATGCTAATTGCAATAAAACATGAGCAAGAGTAGCAATACTATGCTCTAATACAATAAGCTTCATGCAAAAACCAACATAAGAGATAAACAAGGACACTATCTCATAATCAAAGGGTCAATTGAACAAGAGGACATAACCATAATAAATATCTACACTCCCAATGATAGAGCCCCAAAATATATACAGCAAACCGTACTAGAATTGAAGAAAGAAATAGACAAATCTACAATAATACTGGGAGATTTTAATACACCATTTTCAAAAAAGGATAAAACAATGAGAAAGAAACTCGACAAAGATACAGAGGAACTACACAACACAATCAACCAACTTGACCTAATAAATGTGTACAGAGCATTCAACCCAATAGCACAATACACATTCTTTTCCAGTGCACATGGAACATTTTCTGGAATTGACCATGTGTTAGGCCACAAAATAAGCCTCAATAAACTTACAAATATCAAAATACTACAAAGCATCTTTTCAAACCACAATGCTATAAATTTAGAAATCAGCAATAGGAAGACCAAGGAATTAAGAAGAAAACATGGAAACTGATTACACCTTCTGAAAAGTGACTGGCAGTAGAAGAAATTAAATGTGAACACAAAAGTTTCTAGAAACAAATGAAACCAAAACCACAACATATCAAAATCTTTGGGACATGGCAAAAGTGCTGCTGAGGGGAAATTTTATTGCAATAAATGCACACATCCATAAAGAAGAAAGAATTAAAATTAACACATTAACACAGCATATAAAACAATTAGAAACAGACAAACAGAAGGAACCTACAGTCACCAAAAGAAAAGAAATAATAAAGATTAGAGCAGAAATAAATGAGATAGAAAACAGAAAAACTATAGAAAATATCAACAGGACAAGAAGCTGGTTCTTTGAAAGGATAAATAAAATTTATAAACTGTTGACAAACCTAACAAAAGAAAAGAGGGAGAAGAGACAAATAACATGCATTAAAAACCACAAGGGCAAAGTCACAGTGGAACCAAAGGCAATAAATAGGATAATAACAGAATACTATGCAGAATTCCTCTCCAACAAATTTGAAAACTTAGAAGAGATGGATATATTTTTAGAAAAACATGACCTACCTAAACTTACACAGAGTAAATTAGAAAACTTAAACATACCCATAACAAAAGAAGAAATAGATCAGGTCATCAAAAAACTCCCAACCAAAAAAGTCCAGTTCCAGATGGCTTCACTGGTGAGTTCTACCAAACATTCATGGAAGAGCTGTCACCAATTCTACTCAAATTATTCCAAAATACAGAAGAGAATGGAAAACTTCCTAATACATTTTATGAAGCAAGCATACTCTTCATCCCCAAACCAGGGAATGACATCACTAAGAAAGAAAATTACATACCAATATCCCTCATGAACATAGATACAAAAATTCTCAACAAAATCCTAACCAACAGAATGCAACAACACATCAAAAAAAAATAATACATCATGACCAAGTAGGATTTATATCAGTGATGCAAGGATGGTTCATTATTAGAAAAACAATCAACGTAATCCACCATATAAATAAGAAAAAGGAAAATAACCACATGATTATATCATTGATGCAGAAAAAGCATTTGACAAAATCCAGTATCCATTCCTGAGAAAAACACTCAACAAAATAGGAATTGAAGGGAAATTTCTCAGCATTATTAAGAGCATATATACAAAACCAACAGCCACCATCAGTCTCAATCGAGAGAAACTGAAATCCTTCCCTTCGTCACCTCTCTTATTCAATATTGTGCTGGAAGTCTTAGCAAAATCTTACAGCAAGATAGGGAAATTAAAGCTATCCAGATTTGCAAAGACGAAGTAAAACTCTCTCTATTTGCAGATGATATGGTCCTATACATAGAAAACCTCAGAGATTCAGTAAAAAAGCTACTAGACCTCATTGGAAGATTCAACAAAGTGTCAGGGTATAAGATCAACATACAAAAATCAGTTGGATTCCTCTATACTAATAATGACAGCACTGAAGAGGACATTAGGAAAGCAATACCATTTACAGTAGCTGTCCAAAGGATGAAATATCTAGGAATAAATGTAACCAGAGAAAAAAAGGACCTATACAAAGAAAACTACAAAACACTACTACAAGAAGCCAAAAGAGACTTACAGAAATGGAAGAATATACCATGCTCCTGGACAGGAAGGCTTAAAATTGTGAAAATGTCAATACTGCCCAAAGCAATTTATACAGATAATGCAATCCCAATCCAGATTCTAACTACTACATTCTTCTAAGAGATGGAAAAGTTAATTACAAACTTTATATGGAAAGGAAAGAGACCAAGGATAAACAAAGCACTCCGCGGGAGAAAGATGAGGCTTTCTACTCCCGTAAAGATTTACACCCTCGGAAACCCTGTACAGGGTCGCTATGGGTTGGAACCGACTCGACAGCACATAACAACAACAACAACAAAGGAAGAAGAACATAGTTGGAGGCCTGATTTCAAAATTTATTACATGGCTACAATGGTCAAAGCAACCTGGTACTTGTACAATGAAAGATACATAGATCAATGGAACAGAATTGAGAATCCAGAAATTAATTCATCCACATACAGCCAAATGAACTTTTACAAAGGGCCTGCATACTTTGCATGGGGAGGAGATAGTCTCTTCCACAGATGGTGCTGGCAGAACTGGAACTCGATATGCACAAGACTGAAACAAGATCTTTACCTCATGTCATATACAAAAACCAACTCAGCATGGATTAACGACCTAAATGTAAATCTGAGATATATAAAGATCATCAATGAAAAAATAGGGACAAATTTAAGGGCTCTAATACAGGGCATTCACAGACTAACAAACATTGTGAAAATTACACAAACTAAAGAAAAAAAAATAGATGATTGAGACACACTAAAATTTTGAAATTTTATGTGCATCAAAAGACTTCAACAAAATAGTAAAAAGGAAGCCCACAGAATGGGAAAAAATCTTCTGCAATGACATATTAAACAAGGGACTTTTTCCAAAATATATAGGAAACTGCAACACCTTTACAAGAAAAAGACAAATAACCCAATTAAAAATGGGCACAGGATATGACACTTCACCAAGGAAAAGATTCAGGCAGCCAAAAAACATTTGAAGAAATGTTCACAATCATTAGCCATTATAGAGTTGCATACCAAAAGAACAATGAGATATCATCTAACACCAGTAGTAACTCCGAGGTTCAAAAAAGCAGAGGACAATTAATGCTGTTGAGGATTTGGTGAGACTGGGACCCTCCTACATTGCTGGTGGTATTGCAAAATCATCCAACCACTCTGGAAAACAGTATGATGCCTCCTCAGAAAACTGGAAATAGAAATACCTTATGATCCAGCAATTGTTCTACTTGGTATATATCCACAAGCAATACAATCCATAACATGAGTAGATATGTGCACACCAATGTTTACAGCAGCACTATTCACAATAGCAAAAAGATGGAGAGACCTAAGTGCCCATCAATGGAATAATGGATAAACAAACTTTGGTACATAGACACAATGGGATTTTATGCTACCTTGAACAATAACAAAGAATCTGTAAGCCACTACATAACATTGATGAACTTGAAGACATTATGCTGAGTGAAATTAGTCAGTCAGTGAAGGAGAAATATTGTATAAGACCATTATTGTAAAAGCTTAAGAAAAGATATCCACACTTAAAGGAAGAAGAATGAAAAAAGGAAAAACTATTTGTTGTTTACCAGCGGTTGGAGGGGGATGGAGGGGATGGTAGAGTGCAGAGTAGGGGATAGACACATCACAGTTTAGGTGTTGAGTTGGGCAATACACAAGGTGGTGGGGGAGAATAGAAGAACAAAGTAGATAGAAGAACACTTAGGTAGGTTTGCATGGGCTAAATGTGACAGAGGTGAATAGTGATGAATGTTCAACCTTGGAACAAAAGGGCTCTGTGATACAGGGATTGAGGCATAGTCTAAATGGATAAAAGAGGATAAATAATGTTTAGATGCTTGACTGTCTTATGAATCTTCGTTTCCCTTGCCTACTATTGTAAAATATGATATGAAGTGAGGGGATACGAACAAGGTTGCCTAAACTTGCTGATAGTGTCCATTGAATCTAGCTTTAATGACTGGATGTTCAGAACCCAACTAGAGGAAGGAAAAGAGGAGATAAAAAGTTTTATTTTTAAAGAAAACAAGTGTAAATTGCTACAGTCTGTTGAATTTGCCCTATATTTATGGATGTAGTAGCTTAAAATACCAATTTAAAGGAAAGTATCTTTACAGCAAGGATCATTCCCTTCCCCTCTGTACACAAGTTTCATAGGGATGGGCAACTTAGACATTGGCTACCTAAAATGGGGGGCTGTAAAGGCACGAAGTGACTGGCTTACAAGTTTTCAAGAGGGAATTTAGATTCAAGTGTGCAGGGGAAGATAGAATCCCTACAGAGTGGTTTTCATCCTGTCTAGACAGGTCTGGTAAAAGGAGATGGTGACAAGACTCTCATGATTCAACAGTGAGTAATTTTTATCATAACGAATTGTGATTGTCACAACTGTAAAGGTAGAAGTTTTGTAGCAAAAAGGGGTGAGTGGTCGATCTTACATTCCCAGAGCAGAGGACCTTGAGACCATCAAGGGAGAAGAGCAGGAGTGGAGTGTAGGACCCTACCTAGAGAAATGGCAATGCCAATATTGGAGACAGAGACAATGACATGGAGAGATGGAGCAGCTGAGGATTCTAGACTCATGGAGGGAGAAGGGATGTGTGCTGGTGGGGGGGCTAGGGTGTGTCCTTTGTCTGTTTGAATGATTGTATAGTCCTGAGTGTTTTGGTGCATATCCAAATATAAATCTTGTTGAATGATGAAGCATGCAGGGGATTGTAATCATTGCAATGAAACAAACTTATGTTCCCCCTTGTAAACTATAACTGAATTAACAATAAAAACTTAAATTTAAAAAAAGTAGCATGTGATTAAGAACTGATGGTAGTGCAAGAAGAATTCCAAACTGTACTGAAACAATTGACCAAAAAACCTGGCTTCAGGAATTTAAGGAATACAGATTGAAATGTTTCAACAAACTGATGGAGTGCTGGAGGAACTCACTTGTCTGTACCAAGAAATTTGGAATATAGCTCCCTGGTCAACCAATTGGAAGAGATCCATATTTGTACTTATTCCAATTAAATGTTATTGAACTGAATGTGGAAATCATTGAACAATATAATTAATATCACATGCTTATGATGATTCAAAAATGGTTGCAGCAGTTCAACTAAAGAGAATTGCCAGGAATTCAAATCAACATCAGAAAAGGATGTGAAACAAGAGATACCATTACTGATGTCAGATGGATCTTGGTTATAAGCAGAGAATACCAGAAAGATGTTTCCTTGTGTTTTATTGACTATGTAAAATCATTCGATTTTGTGGATCATAGCAGACTATTGAGAAGAATTGGGATTACAGAACACTTAATTGGCTCCTGAGGAATCTGTTCAAAGACCACAAGGCATTTGTTTGAACGTAACAAGGGAATATTGAATGCTTTAAAATCAGGAAAGGTATGTGCCAGGACTGTATTCTTTCAATGTACTTCTTTAATTTGCATAATCTAAGAGACTAGATTACATGAAGAAGAATTTGACATCAGGACTGGAGAGTCATTAACAACCTGCAATATTCAGATAACACAACCTTTCATGCTAATAGCAAAAGAGGACTTGAAATACTTACTAATGAAGATCAAAGAATACAACCATCATTTTGGATTACAGCTTACTGTAAAGAAAATTAAAATTCTCACAACTGGACCAATAAATAACATCATGATAAACAGAAAAAGAATTGAAGTTGTCAAAGAATTCATCTTTCTTGTATCCAATATAAGCACTCATGGAAGCAGAATCAAAGGGTGTACTGTATTTAATAAATCTTCTCTAGAAAACCCCTTTAAAAAGTTCAAGAGCAAATATGTTCATTCAAGGACTATGGTTTGCCAATCCAAGTCATATTTTCAATCATCTCGTATATGCACGTGAAAGTTGGATAATGATAAAGGAAGACCACAGAAAAATTGATACATTTGAATTATGGTGTTGGTAAAGAATATTTAAAGTACTATGCACTGCCAGAAGAGCAAACAACTCTGTCTTGGAAGTATAGTCAGAATGCTTTTAGAAGGGATGATGGTGAGACTAGTCGTCATCTCTCATACTTTGAATATGTTACCAGGAGGGTTAAGTCCCTGGGAAGGATATCATGCATGGTAAAATGGAGGGTCAAAGAAACAGAGGAAGATCCTCAACAACTTGAAATGAAACAGTATCAGCAACAATGTGCTCAAACATAACAATAGTGAGGATGGATCTTGATCTGGCAATGTTTCATTCTGTTTTGCACGTCTGACTCATTTGCTAGGTGTATAAGTCAGAATTGACTCAATACCACCTAAGGATAATAAAAACAACACACACACACACACACACACACACACACACACACACATATGTTGCCAATATATGTAATACTTGAAACCAGATAATTCATTCATTTGTACTTAATTTTGAGCTATAAAAATATAATTTGAATAAAAGATTAAACTCTGGCTGAAATACCATCATGTTTCCAATATAAACAGAACAAATTTTACAGTTTTAAAGGAGAGGAATGGTGCAGAAAACTAACAACCTAATAACCAAGAGCATGCAGGATTCCAATAAAATAATTCCTTGTTATAATCATTATGTACCTTTCTCTGTGCTTACTATTTCTTTTCCTTCACTTGCAAGGAAATGAAAATTATAACTTTCTCTCCAAAGTATTTAGAAGTAAAAATAACTCAGAAGCTTTCAACAAACTTGATTTCAACTTGAAAAACATTATATATTTATACTGGTCTTCATAAAATGAAGAAAGATAACTCAGAAATAGAGGGGGAAAGCAAACAAATAAAAGAAAGGAAGTAATCACACAACATATTACAACTTCCCATACTATGTTAGATTATTGTGGGGAGAGCCAGCTGGTGAAATTATTGGTATTTCATTGTTTCTCTGCTAGTTTCAAATTTGTTTTGAGCCTCTAGGGAAATGAGTTTGAATGTCTCATCTCATTCCTAGAAGCAACAAATCTCAGGGAAAAAAATCAGTTCAATTCTCAGAAGAAATTTGGCACTGAATATGAAGTAAAAGGATTGGTGTGAATGGAGTATTTGACCCACATCTTACCTTGTGGTTTGGCTGGGCCTAAGTCTGCCTGTGAGTCTTTCCCAAAGAACTGTTTAACTTTTCAGAGCGTTTGTCTGTCCACAAAGGATTGATGGTAGCATTTACCTTCAGCAGTGCTAGCATATATGCCTGTTTGGCATCATACCTTCTTTCAAATAACTTCTTTCCTCACAGATAATTGGAGTGATGTTTTTTTTTTAATGAAACAAAAATTGAAGGATGGCTGTAATAAAGAATGCTGAGTCACTAACCAGAGACAGCAATCTTATCTCTACTATCAGAGCAATGGATATGTTTTTATTGCCTTCTCTTTACCCTATTGGTGAGGGAAGAATATTCTTCTGTTCTTACTGGGATGGCTGAACACATGCAATCAACAATGGACAGATAAGAGTGGCAGTAGTTCATCTGACACAAATAATCATAGCCAAGGTGAGTAGGATACCACATGCTGTGCAAAGAGGCATGTGTGTTGCACTCAAAAACAAAATAAACAAGTTTGGGGTGCAGGCTTTATAGTGACAAGAAGGTAGAGTGAGTTCTGTTCTTCATGATAGGATGTGACTGGATTGTTTGAGTAATTCAGCAAGCATCAGGGAACTGAAACCTGCTTCTCAGGGATCAGCTAATTAATTCTGATCCATTTAACCAAATTAATGTCAGTTATTTTGTTGTTGGATACTGTCAAGTCGGTTCCAACTCAGAGTCACCTTATACAGAACAGAATGAAACACTGCCTGGTCCTGCACCATCCTCACAATCATTGTTACACTTGTGCCCATTATTGCTGCCACTGTGCCAAACCATCTTTTTCAAGATCTTCCTCTTTTTCATTGGCCTTCCACTTCACCAAACAGGATGTCCTTCTCCAGAAACTGATCTCCACCTTCCTTGATAATATGTCTAAAGTATGAGAGACAAAGTCCAGCTATCCTGGCTTTAAGGATCATCCAAGTGGAACTTCTTCAAAGACAGAATTGTTTGTTCTGGCAGTCCATAATACTTTAATATTCCTCTCCAATATCATAATTCAAATTCAACAGTTCTTCTATGGTTTTCTTTATTCATTGTCCAAATTTCACATGCATATGAGGCTATGGAAAACACAATTGCTTAGGTCAGGTACACGTTACTCCTTAAATTGACATTTTTGCTCTTGAACACTAAAGAGGCATTGTGCAGCAGCTTTGCCTAATGTAACCCATCATTTGATTTCTTGGCTGCTGTTTCCGTGAGTAATGATGGTGAATCCAAGAAAAACGAAGTCCTTGACAACTTCAATCTTTTCTCCATTTGTCATAATGTCATTTATTGATTCAATGGTAAGAATTTTTGCTTTCTTTACATTGAGGTGTAACCCATACTGAAGACTTTGGTTTTCATCAGTAAGTATTTTAAGTCCTCTTAGCTTTCCCCAAGCAAGGTTGTATCATCTGCACATAGAAGACTGTAATTGGTCTTCTTCTAATCCTAATGGCATGTTTTTCTTCACATAATCCAGCTTCTTGGATTATTTGTTCAGCATACCTATTGAATGAGTATTGAGAAAAACTACAACCCTGACATACACCTTTCCTGATTTAAAACAATTGTGTGTCCCCTAGTTCTGTTTGAGTGACTGTGTCTTTGTCAATGTACAGGTTTCTCAGGAGCACAATTAAGTGTTCTGGAATGCTCATTCTTTGCAATGATATCCATAGTTTGTCATGATCCACACAGTTGAATCCTTTATTTGTTCCCATAAAGTTTTACCATTAATGAAATAATTAAATATTAAAAGTGCATTTATGGGGGCAGAGGAAGATGGTGGCATAAGTTGCCACACTCACATATAACCCTGTGGCAATGCCAGAAGAAAACAATTAAGAATGTATTGAATCATTGGTCTCAAAATTCCTGACAATAACTGAAGGCTTGGATAACCAAGGGGAATAAAAAGGATATAATGTACATGGTGACAAAGCTGGTTTTTACAGACAAGTTTCATCCAGCCCAGTAGCCAGCTCAGCATCAGCATTATGGGATGGTGGCAGAGGACCCCCTGAGTAGAGAGCACAGTTTGGGAGCAGCACAGAAAACAAAGATCAAGACAGAGAAACAAAATGGAACTAGACCAAAATGATACTGGGACTGGGTAGGCTTGGGAGAGGTGGATACATGACAGTAATATTTAATTGAGCCCCTGGATACCAAGGGAAGTGCTAACTAGGTAGAGTGGTACAGAATGAACTATAGGGATTCTCAGATAAGAAGCAAGAACGCTAGAATAGTACCCTGGAGTGGCGCACAAGATAGCAAAACAGTGTAAGCTTATTCTGCCTTGTCTCAGGAAAGTGCAGTAAAGAGAAATCACCAGAAATTGGTTCCATTGCCACACATTAACCCGAAAATCAATCAGAATCAGTGGCAGATACCCATTGGTCAATCCATCCACCAGGAACCACCAAGGCATGGCAGAAACCACATCCAGGCAATCTCTGTGTAAGTACCCATAAGCCAAACTGCCAACTTGGAACTAACTAGCTATAGCAGGAACTATACCCAATATTTGAGGCAGAAACATCACTAAACATCCCTGCTCAGGTCCACTCCCAGAAACCAGTCTATTTTTGGATACCCACTCAGTCAGCTTGCAATGGGAACTTATCCACTCAGCTTTAGACTTTAAAATCAGAAGTATATCTATTGGACATAACAATGTGAAAGCCTCTACTTCTACTCCTTATAGTGGAGCAAAGAAAAACTTAAAAAACACTTGGCTGTCACCTGACAGCTGGAACAGGGTGCAATGCTGACCACAGTACACAAACAGATGGTGCTAACATGCAGAGATGAGTTTAACAAGGCCAACACAGCTGAGAAATGTGATCTAGAACAGTATAACTATATGAGTAATGCTTAGCCGGGAGTTCCTGTGAATCCTTGGAAGAAAAAACAAAGAGGAGCAATCTGAAGAGAAAGGGAAAAGGAAAATTTCTAATTATTGAAGCAAAGCAAAACAAAACAAAGCAAAACCTCAATGTCCTGAAAATAAGAGAAAATTACACAACACATGAAAAGACAGGAAAAGATGGTTCATACAAATGACCAAAAAACAAGGTTTCAAAAATTATTTCTGATTATTATCTTACAAAGGCTTCAAAGGATTAGTGTTGGGTCGTGGTGTGGTGCTGTGAGTCAGTGTGCTGAACTGCAAGTTTGGTGTGAACTGCAAGGTTGGTGGTTCAAGCTCACCAGCTGTTCCTTAGAAACCCTATACAGGGTCACTATGAGTCAGAACCAACTCGATGGCACTTAACAACAATAACAATGACAAAGAAACCAAGGAAAGACAAGGACAAATATTTTTAAAAATTAGATAAACAATAAAAGAAAACAACAAGAATTTCAATAGAGAAATGTAAATCTTAAAAATAAAAACAAGTAAACACACTAGAGCTTAATAGAGAAATTAAAAAATGGAAGAGTTCCATGGAAAGACTCAGAAGTAGAGCTGAAATGGCACATGAGAGTATAAGTTAACTCAAACTCAGGGCCTTTGAAAGAGTTCAGTCTGAAAGGCAAACAGAAAAAATGAAAATGAAAATAAGTGAACAAACCCTAAGGATTATGAGGAACACCATTAAAAAAAAAATAATATGGGAGTTCCACAAGAGAAAGGAGAACGAAAGGTCCAGAAAGAATGTTTGAATAAATAATTTCAATAAGCTATTCATATATGTTGTATTTATTGCTAAATGTCTTTGTGTCAGTTATGACTCATAGTGTCCATTTATAGGGTTTCCAAGGAGGAACTGCTGACCATGTGGTTTGCAGTGTAGTGCTGATCATGTAGTACCACACAAGAGCTCATATGTTATAGAAGACAATACATTTCATGTTCAAGATATCAGTGAACCCAATATAGGATAAATCCTAAACAAAAACACTAAGTCATATCAAAATCTAACTCTTGAAAAACAAGGAGAAAAAGGAAAAATTTGAGAGCAACATGAGAAAAGTGAAGAATACTGAGTTCTTAATAAGATTAATATTGATTTTTTCCTCAGAAACCATATAATCAGAAAGACATTGTTGTTGTTGTTAGATGCCATTGAGTTAGTACCAACTCATAGCAACCTTTTGCACAACAGAACAAAACACTGACCGATCATGGGTCAACCTAACTATTGTTGCCACACTTGAGCCCATTGATGCTGCCATTTTGCCAATCAATCTTGCTGGGGGTCTTCCTCTTTTTCTCTGACCCTCCACC
>NW_006409028.1:141713-142440 GCF_000296735.1 Chrysochloris asiatica | reverse complement strand
AAAGATATAGAATTTTTGTATTTTAAGGAAGTTATAAGATAAGAATTGAACTGCTAACTGCAAGGTTGATAGTTCAAACTCACCAGCTGTTCCTCAGAAACACTATACAGGGCTGCTATGATTCAGAACTGACTCTATGGCACTTAACAACCACCACGAAAGTTTGTATCCAGTTATAACAATTTGTTTTAAATGCAAGATGTTAAATATAACTCTGAAGGTAATCACAAAGAAAAGTAAATTGTAAAAACTATGTATTAAAATAATGACGGGAAATAAATAAAAACAGAAACAAAATTAGTCAGCACTCTCTCACACACACAAATAAGTAAAACAAAAAGAATAGCCATTTCTGAAAAGAAGTCAGCACTGGTGGAAAACAAGAACAAAGATGCCATAATTCACAAAAATAATATATTAACAATGAAGAAATGGGATGAGTTCAACTACATTCTGTAGACTTATGTTGACCAGGAGATGGAAGAGTGAAGAGGAAAGGCTGGTTGGTCCAAAGTGTAGTGAGACCACATATGGAGGTAGAGATGAGGACATGGAGAGAGAGAGCAGCTGAGGACTCTAGACTCATGGAAACAGAGGAACTGAGTGCTGGCGGCCAGGAGGCTGACTTGCAGAATATGCCCTTTGGTTGCTTAAATAATTATATATTCCTGAGTGTGTTTGTGTACATCTCTTCCCCTCCTGACACCCCCCCCCCAAAAAAAAAAAA
>NW_006409028.1:110422-113583 GCF_000296735.1 Chrysochloris asiatica | reverse complement strand
GACATTCTTCAAAGAGATGGAAAAACAATTACAAAATTTATATGGAAAGAAAGAGACTCAGGATAAGCAAAGCAATGCTTAAGAAGAATAATGTAGGAAGTCATTTACTCCTGACTTCAAAATTTACTACACAGCTACAGTGGTCAAAACAGCCTGGTACTGGTACAATGAAAGATACATTGATCAATGGAACAGAATAGAGAATCCAGAAATAAACCCATCGACAGACAGCCAACTGATTTTCGACAAAGGGCCTATG
This sequence comes from Chrysochloris asiatica, assembly GCF_000296735.1. Taxonomy (NCBI): domain Eukaryota; kingdom Metazoa; phylum Chordata; class Mammalia; order Afrosoricida; family Chrysochloridae; genus Chrysochloris; species Chrysochloris asiatica. The sequence continues at coordinate 113,324 of NW_006409028.1, read as the reverse complement.
TATATTGCATAAGGAGGAGAAAATTTCTTCAACAGATGGTGCTGGCAGAACTGGAAAGCAATATGGAAAAGATTGAAGCAAGACCTTGACCTCAAGCCTTATACAAAAACTAACTCAGCATGGATTAAAACCTAAATGTGAATCAAAGAATTATAAATGCCATCAATGAAATAATAGGGACAAATGTGTCCTTGAGGCCCTACCTAATACAGTGCATACACAGGCTACCAAACATTTTCAAAAATACAGAAACAACAGTGGACACAATAGGTGATTGGGACATATTAAAAATTAAAAATTAAAAATTCATGTGCATCAAAAGACTTCACCAAAAGTGTAAAACGGGTGCCCACAGAATGTGAAAAAAATCTTTTGCAACAACACATCAGACAAGGGACTAATTTTCAAAATAAACAGGAAACTGTGGGTTAATGAGCCAGACTACAAAGCCATTTGAACAGTAGGTCAGTGGTTCAAGCTCACCAGCTGCTCTTCGGAAACTCTATACAGGGTTGCTATGGGTCAGAATTGACTTGATGGCACTTAACAACAACAACACCTCTACAAGAAAAGGGTAAATAACCTAATTAAAAAACGGGCACAGGACATGAACAGATACTTCACCAAGGAGGAGATCCAGGCAGCCAACAAATATATGAAGAATGTTCATGATCACTAGCCATTACAGAGATGCAAATCAAAACAACAACGGGATATCATCTCACACCAGCAATAACAGCAAACATCAAAAAACTAGAGGACAACAAATGCTGGCGAGGATGCAGAGAGACGGGGACCCTCCTACATTGTTGGTGGAATTGCAAAATGGTCTAACCACTCTGGAAAATTATATCTTGCTTCCTCAGAAGGTTGGAAATAGAGATACCTTATGATCCAGCAATTCCTCTACTTGGTATTTATACACAAGGAATAGAGCCATAACACGAGTATATATATATGAACACCAGTGTTCATAGCAGCACTATTTACAATATCAAAAAGATAGAGACAGCCTAAGTGTCCATCTGTTGAAGAAAGGATAAACAAACTTTGGTACGTACATACAATGGAATACTATGCTACCTTAAAGAATAACAAGGAAGCTGCAAGCCATCATATAACGTGGATAAACCTTGAGGACATTATGCTGAGTGAAATTAGTCGAAAAAGGAGAAATACTGCCTATGCACCCACACTAAAAGGGGGAAAATTATTTGCTGGTTACCAGGGTGTATGGGGTGGCATGAGGGGAGGGAGGGAAAAGTGATGCACAGGGTAAGGAATAGATACAGGATAGTTTGGGTGCTGAGGGGGTGGGCAAATACACAAGTAGGGGGAAGGGAGTGCTAGAACAAGGCAGAAGGTAGAACAGTTAGGCAGGTTTGCATGGGCTAAGTGGGTCAAAGGTAAATAATGATGTATGCACAACCTTAGATCAACAGGGCTCTGGGATACAGAGATTGAGATATGGTTGAAATAGGGGAAAGAGGGGAATAATGTTAAGATGCTTGGCTCTCTTTTGAATCTTGATTGCCTTTACCTACTATTATTGTAAAATAGACTCTTAAATGGGAGAGAAAGGAAAAGCCAAAAACATCACCATAGAAAGCTTGTCAGTCTGGCTTCAGCCTATAACTGATTTGTTGTTGTTGTTGTTAAGTGTCGTCCAGTCGATTCTGACCCATAGCGAACCTGTATAGGGTTTCCAAGGAGCAGCTTGAACTACCGACCTTGCAGTTCAAAGGACTTTGCAGTCTGACGCAGTAGTCCACAGCGCCACACCAGGACTCCTTAAAATGGGGCTACAGATTACCCAGTGAAGGAGATATCCAGCTGAGCCTTTTCATTGTATAAGACCATATGTGGAATCCTGATCCACAACCCAAATATGTTGAAGTTGCAAATTTACACTGAAAGGACAAGCAGAGCATCCTGGAAGGGTTAGAAGAAACAGAAGACACTTCTTGAAAGAAAGACCAACAGGAAAAAATACCAATAAAGGCAGTCTGATTGACTACTACAAAAACAAGCAAGTCATTTGCCTGGAATTCATCAAGGCAAGTGGGCAGGTCCCCTAAGGCAAACTCCCTTCCAAGAGTAAGATTCAAGGGGAATACATGAGTGGGTGTGTGGTCTTGCTGTTGAGCACGTTGGTCACCAATAAGGTGAAGTGGAGGGAAAACAGCAATGAAGTTGTAAGCTAAGTCTGAGTTGAGACATGGTTGGCCAGCAGTATGGTGAGACCTGGAGACTCTGGGCCCAGGGAGAGGGACATAGACACAGAGAACTAGAGTGGAGAATGAAAGGTCTGTCTGGTATGAAGTGAGGGGAAATGCTTGCATATAGTACCCATTTGACCTGGCTTCAAATGCTGAATGACCAGAACTTGACTAGAGGAAGAAAAAAAAAAAGTAATCTGCTACAATTGGATGAACTTGACCTATGCTTGTGGATGTGGTAACTCAAAAGAGGGAACAAATCTTTACAGCGAGGATCATTCCCACCTCCTTGGTACACAGGGTTGACAGGGATCAGAAACTTAGACATTGGCTACCCAAAATGCGGGAGCTACAAAGGCACAAAGTGACTTGAAAGCAAAACTTTCAAGAGGGAGCATAGTTTCAGAGAGTATGGGGGAAGGTAGAATCTTCACTGAGTGGTTTCCAACCTGTCTCAATACAGCTGGTGGAAGGAGATGGGGATAAAACACTTGTGATTCAATAGTGAATAATTGCTATCAGGACTGATCATGAGTGTTGCAAATGTAAAGGTAGATGTTTTGTACCAAATGGAAGGGAGTGGCTGATCTTACAGTCCAGGAGTGAAGGATCCTGGGACCATCAAGTGAGAAAAGCGGAATGCAGAACCCTATCCAGAGAAGCAGTGACACCAGAGATGGAGG
>NW_006409028.1:108828-109947 GCF_000296735.1 Chrysochloris asiatica | reverse complement strand
AAGTGGATGGAAGAAATCATGAAGTAGAAAAACTGAATAGGAAATTATTTCAAAGGGCAGCTTGAGAAGACAAAATAACATAATGCAATGTTCAAAGACCTGGAGCTAGAAAAACAAAAGGGGGAAAAAAGTCCCAAAACATGCTCAACATTTGTCAAACTGAAAGAACTGTAGAAAAAAATTCAAGCCTTGAGTTGCAAAATAGGTGTTTACTTGTGCTTTATTGATTATGCAAATACATTTTACTGTGTGGATCATAACAAGCTATGGATGACATTGCAAAGAATGTTCCAGAACATTTAATTGTGCTCATGAAGAACCTGTACATCCAGAGATTCAAAGGTAGTTGTTTGAACAGAGATCAAGGAGATACTAAATTGTTCAAAATGAAGAAAACTATGAGCCAGGTTTATATCCATTCACCATACTTATTCAATCTCTATGCTGAGTAAATACTTTGGGAATCTGTATAATATGAATAAGAACTGTGGCATATGTATTGGAGGAAGACTCATTAACAACTTGCAATATGCAGATGATATCACCTTGCTTGCTGAAAGCAAAGAGGACTTAAAATGCTTATGGATAAAGAGTAGAAACTACGGTCTTCAGTATGGATTGCTGTTCAATGTAAAGAAAGTAAAAATCCTCACACTGGACCAATGAAAAACACCATGATAAATGGAGACAATATTGAAGTTCTCAAAGACTCCATTTTACTTGGATCCACAATCAACACTCAAGGAAACAACAGTCAACAATCAAACAATGTACTGCATTAGACAAATCTGCTACACAGACTTTTTTAAAGTGTTCAAGAGCAAAGATGTTAGTTTGAGGACTAAGGTGCATTTGACCAAGGCCAAGGTATTTTCATTCACCTCATATGCATGTGAATGCTGTAAAATGAATAGGGCAGACTGTAAAAGAATCAATGTATTTTAATTATTGCTGTTTGTTGTAGGTAAATGCTGTCCAGTCAGTTCCAACCCATAGAGACACTGTATAAGGTTACTGAGGCTGGCTGATGAACTTGAACTGCTGTCTTTGCAGTTCAAACCAATTTTGCAGTCCAACACACAAATCCACAGTACCACATCTGGGCTCCATTTGAACTAC
>NW_006409028.1:107712-108348 GCF_000296735.1 Chrysochloris asiatica | reverse complement strand
GAAAAAGAAGACTCCCAGCAAGACAGATTGACACATTGGCTGCAACAATGGTTCAAGCAGAATAACAATTGTGAGAATAGTGCAGGACAAAGCAGTTTCATTATATTGTACATAGGTATGAGTTGGGACTAACTCAACAGCACATAACCACAACAAATGTGTGTGTGTGTTTGTGTGAGCGTGTGTGTGTGTCACTGTGGGCTAATGCGTCAGACTGCAAAGTCATTTGAACCACAAGGTTGGTGGTTTAAGCTCACCAGCTGCCTCTTGTAAACCCTATACAGGGTTGCTATGGGTTGGAATCAACTCGAGGGCATTTAACAACAACATTTATATACATATATGGAGTCCTGGTGTGGTGCTGTGAGATAAAGCACTGGACTGCAAGGTCAGTTTGAACCACAAGGCTAATGGTTCAAACACAACCACCAGTTGCTACTTGGAAACACTATACAAAGTCACTTTGAGTCAGAACTGACTTGATAATAACAACAATATATATATTTGGAGAGAGAGAGAGAGAGAGAGAGAGAGAGTTCTGGTGTGGTGCTCTGGGCTATGTGTTGGACTGCAAAGTCTTTTGAACCACGAGGTCAGTGGTTCACGCTCACCAGCCGCTCCTCAGAAATCCTATAT
>NW_006409028.1:102849-103942 GCF_000296735.1 Chrysochloris asiatica | reverse complement strand
TTTACCCCACTTCTCCTTATCGGTGATGCGTGTGATCACCAATCAGAGTGTGTATTTCCTTTGAGTCTTAGTCTTGGAAGGAGGTTTGCATTGAGGGGACCCAACCACTTGCCTTGATGTTTCCTGGGGAAGTGATTTGTTTGTTCTTGTAGTAACAGTCCATCTGCCTCTATTGTTTTTTTATTTTTCATGTAGTCTTTCTTTCAAGAAGTATCTTCTGCGATTCTAGCCGTTCCAGGCTGGTCTACTCATCCTTTCAAGTGGAAATTTCTCATGTCTGGAGATCTGGATGTGGTTCAGGTTTCTACCTATAGTTTTATGTATTGCAAAGGCTGTGCAGGAAGTCTCATTCTCTGGGTACGCTGTAGCCCATTTTAGGTATTCTAATCAGTTATAGGCAGAAAATGGACTTACAAGCCTTCTATGGTGATGTTTCTGACTATTCCTTTCTCTCCCCCTCCAGTGTCTACTCTATATTATAATGCAAGAAAAACCAAGATTCAAAAAACAGCCAAGCATCTTAACACCATTCTCCCCCCACCCCCCGCCATTCCAACCATGACTCAATCTCTGTATCCCAGAGTGCATATATCATCCTTTATCTCTGTCCCATTTAGCCCATTCAAACATGCCCAGTTGTGCTCCCATCTGCCCCATTCCTCCACTTCGCTCTCCCTCCGTGCATATATCATCCTTTATCTCTGTCCCATTTAGCCCATTCAAACATGCCCAATTGTGCTCCCATCTGCCCCATTCCTCCACTTCGCTCTCCCTCCCTACCCAGCACCTAAGTTCTCCTGTGTCCAATCCCCGCCCTGCGCTCCACCTGCCCCCTTCCCCGCACCCATCACCAACTTCCCAGCAACCAACGAAAACTTCCCTCTACCCCCCTTTAGTATGGTTTCTTTTTCTAAGTCTTTTACAGTAGTGGTCCTGTTTTTTCTCTTTTTGTGACTCACCTGTTTCTCTTTTTGTGACTGACTAATTTCACTCAGCATAATGTCCTCAAGGTTCATCCATGTTATGCGGTGGCTTGCCGCTTCCTTGTTATTCTTCAGTGTAGCATAATATTCCATTGTGTGTATGTACCACA
>NW_006409028.1:96017-101729 GCF_000296735.1 Chrysochloris asiatica | reverse complement strand
AAATTGCTTTGGGCAGTATTGACATTTTCACAATGTTAAGTCTTCCTATCCAGGAGCATGGTACAGTCTTCCATTTTTGTAAGTCTCTTTTGGTTGAAGAACTGAATATTTTATTTATTTTTATGCTCCAAACAGTTAATTCACAAATTATAACAAGTTTTAATTGATTCTGAGTCACTTTGCCTAAGCTGGAAACTTAGAAGTTTCTTTTTAGATGTTCACTTGAGTCTTCTGAAGATATAAAATTTGGTAATTGCCTAGGAAGATGATCATATATTGTGTTTCTCATTCTTGGTAAAGCATCATTGAAAAAGTGGAAGACTTTTAATGGGATTGATTAGCATAGTGACAACAACAATGGCCTTAAATGTTAACAATAGTGAGGCTAGCACAGGACCGGCCAGTGTTTTGTTCTGCTGTGCATAGGGTCACTATGAGTTGGAACTAATTTGATGGTACCCAACAACAACCATTGGCAAAATATTGAATGATGTTGTTAAGTGCCATTGAGTTGGTACATCAAAAGAAGATGAAAGGAATGCAATTACTGTAACAAAAGGAATTGGTAGACAGTCAAGCATTTCAAGAAGGAGCATATGATCATTAACTGGTAGTATTGAAGGAAGCAGGCTGAGATGCACTGAAACCATTGGAATTGAGAGAATATCAATTGAAATGTTTCAACAAACTGTTGCAACAATGAAAGTACTCACTCATCTATGCTAAGAAGTTTGGAAGACTTCACTACCAGACCATATCTGTGTCCATTCCAAAGAAAGGTAATACAATAGAATATAGAAATTATTGAATAATGTCATTAATATCAGGTACAAGTGATATTTATAATTGCTGGAGAGAATTCTAAAAGTTACAGTAGCACATCTATGAGTGTATGTCTGTTTTAAGCCAGATTTAGAACAGGATGTGGAACAAGAGATATCATTGCTGTCAGACAGATCTTGGCTGAAAGTATTAAATGCCAGAAAGATGTTTATTTATGTTTATAGACTATGAAAAGGCATTAAACTGTGTGGTCAAAGCAAATTATGTATAACATTGTTAAGAATGGGAATTTCAGAACACTTCAATGTGCTCACAGGGAACCTGAGCACTGACAAAGAGTCAGTCATTCAAACAGAATCAGGGGATATTGGATGGCTTTAAAATCAGGGAATATGTGTGTCTTGACCTACAGTCAAGAGAGAAAGAGATCATGGCTTTACTGATGTCCTGATTTGGGCTTTTAGTCTCCAGAACTATGAAACAATAAACGTCTAATCTTTAAATCCAACAACAACCATTTTGATATTCTGTTATGGAAGCCCCAGGAAACTAAGATGTTATCCTAGAATAAAAACTGTATGTCCTGTTATATTCTATTTCATGCCAAGGGAGAATTCAGGTCAGATTGTCACAATCAGGTGAACATGGACACTGAAAGGTCTTTAAAATAATGCCTGACAGTTTGATAACCTGGAAAGGATAAATTATGTGAAAATGACAGATGGCTTTAAACCCCAAGAGGTATGTTATTACTTTATTTGCAAATAGTACGCTCATTATTGTCAACATTACATAATGAATTGCATTACTTGGACTGTCAGTTCATCACAATAATCAGAGGAAAAGGAAAAAAAAAATTATTACTGATTTTCAAATCACATCATGTTTCAAACACAGCTTGTGACCCAAACTTAGGCTTTATTACTCTGTATTACTCTGTATGTAGTGTGCTTAACAGACTTCTTTCCAGTATTTTACCTGAAAATTTGTAAATGTGTTAGAAGTGAAGAAGAGCAGGCCATCTCAATTCCAGACTGTTTTTTTCCCCTATTCATTGACTCCTTGAGATGACTGTATAGGTGAGAAGTTCTCCAGAGAAACAGCACCAGAGAGACAGAAAGATGTCAAGAAAATGGTTCGTATGTTGTGGGGCTAGAAAGTAAGTCAAGGGAAAAGGCTAAAAATTTAGGCAGAATTTTTGTTACTGTCTTGAATCAGAATTTATTTTATCTTGCAAAATATTAGTTTTTGCTCCCACCTACATTTTTTGAGGGGAGGGGTTGTTATCTGCTTTAATGTGCTTTACTTAAAGTCAAATGATTGTATATATTAATCATTTTCATAGCAGTTTCTAGACTAGTATTTGACCAAATAACTGGGCATCATAGCCTAGTTAACTTGACGCATACAATTTACTAACAAACAACCTTTCATTGGAATCTCTAGAAGCAGGCTAGTTGGTAGAGTTTCTCCAGCACATTCAGATCTGCTTCAATGTTCATACCAAGGTCACATTCTTGCCAGGCTGCTCCCAGTCAATCAATGACTAACTCTGTTGAGGGTTAGTGAGGATTCTCATGCTTCTCCATTTTTCCTTACTTCTGGACTCCTCTAACTGATAGTCTTTGCTTGGGCTTCCCTATCAATCTGGACAAGGATGTCTCAGAGCTATTTTTATGGTCTGGACTCTTCTTAATTCTACAATCATTCCATTCTCTTCACAGGTGTCAGACCTATATTGTTGCTTTAAAGTTCTGCCCTACCACTTCTGCACCCTCTCCTCTTCACCCTTCATAGATTTCCCCTCAGTATTTCTGTTGGACAGCAAATTCTGTTTCGAGGTCTGCTTCTCTAAGGATGGAAATTGACATACTCCATGTAACTGTGAAAGATTTCTTGTCGACGCTGATCCCCCTTGTGGCCTACATAACTTAATGCTACATTAATTAATGAGGTCTTTTATTAAGACTTCATATTCTAAAGACTATATAAGAATGAGTAGTAGATGGCTAAATAGACTAAATGGATCACAAAATAACTGTTTGAAATTGTATTGTCTTGTCCAGTTGTTGTACTTTAATGGACTAGTAAAGCTATTTGTGTTTTCATTTAAAAATAAAAGAGATTGCCTATCCATCCTCACAATTCACTGCCAGAGGGTGTTTGTTCAAAGGCAAAAAGATGTTTAAAATTAGTGCAAGTATCAGATTTACCTGGCTACTAATGCCATTCTCTTAATGAATCTAGGGAGCTAAATATGTGTTCAGTATGAACCAGGTACTTTGCAGGTGATCAATGAATGAATAAAAACTGAATGATGAATGAAGTACAATGAAAGCTATTATATTTTAGATGAAAAAAAATTATCACTCAAGTCCTTGTACGTAGGTGTCACTATCACATGTTTAATATATACATATTGAGTCTCTTAAATTCTTGTTGCAAGCTCAGGATGTCTTTATCCATTGTCAATTTAATTCCATGCTTTTCGTAACTTGGAAATGGAATGAATACTACAAAATCATTTAGCAATTTTTAACAGTTTTTTTATGATCCAAATTGTCTGTTTACCCATCTGCTACTCATTCTTTTCTTTTTTTTTTATGTTTTATTGTGAATTATGTGATAGAAGAGCATGAGTTCTTTACATTCATCCTATCGTATATCATTTCATTGCACTGGTTACAATCCCCTCCAGGCATCATCAACCACCCAAAGGGTATACCCTGCAAGCCTGCCCCCCGGTCATCAGCACATAGCCCCCTCCCTTTCTGGGTCTAAAGTCCTCAGATGCTCCATCTCTCCACGTCATCGTCTCTGCCTTGATCTCTGGTATCACTGCTTCTCTGGGTAGGGTCCCGCTCTCTGCTCTTCTCCCTTAATGGTCCCAGGACCTCCGCTCCTAGACTGCAAAGTTAATCACTCCCCTCCTTGCTACAAAACATCTACTTTTACATTTCCAAACCTCCCAATCAGTCCTGATAACAATTATTCACTATTGTATCACAAGAGACCTATCCGCATTTCCTTTCATCATTCTCACCTACTGGATAATACTGAGTGGCGATTCTACCTTCCTCCAAGCCTTCTGGATCTAAGTTCCCTCTTGATAGCTTGTAATCCAGTCACTTCTTGCCTTTGTAGCCCCCAAACTTTCGGTAGCCAGTGTCCAATTTGCCCATCCCTGTCTATTCTGTGTATGGAGGGGTGGGAATGATCCTTGTAAAGATTTGTTACCTCTTTTGAGCTACTGCATACATAGGTGTAGGTCAAATTCATCAAATTGTATCAGATTACTCTTTTTTCCCTCTTCTTTCTTCTTCTAGTTGAGATCTGATCATCCAGTCATTGAAGCCAGGTCAAGAGGGTATTATCTGCAAGTGTGGATGTTTTTGTGCATATGCCCTCTCTTCTTTTCAGCTGGATGCTTCACTCTCCACTCTAATTCTCTGTGGCTATGTCACTGACCCTGGGCCAAAGAGTCCCCAGGTCTTGCCACACTGCTGGCCAACCAGGGCTCACAGGAGCCTATTGAACATTGTAGGGCTTAGCACGCAGCTTGATTGTTGTTTTTCCCTGACTTTCCCTTATCAGTGACTAACGTGGTCACCAATCAGAACGTGTATTCCCATTGAGTCTTCATCTTGGAAAGGGGTATGCTCAGAGCAGATCCAACCACTTGCCTTGATGTATCCTGGGAGAGCAACTTGCTTGCTCTTGTAGTAATCAGTTGGTCTGTCTATATTATTTTTTATTTTTCCTGTCGGTCTTCCTTTCAAGAAGTATCTTCTGTTCTTCTAGCCACTCCAGGCTGATCTTCCCATCCTTTCAAGTGGAAATTTCCCACCTCTGAAGATTCTGGATGCTGTTCAGGATCCCAGCTACATTCTTATGTACTGCAGATGCTCCTAGGAAGCCTCCTTCACTGGCAGGTTGTAGCCCCATTTTAGGTATTCCAATCAGTTATAGGCAGAAATGGACTTACAAGCTTTCTATGGTGATATTTCTGGCTATTTCTTTCTTCCCACCTCCAGTGTCTATTTTATAATATAATGCAAGGAAAACCAAGATTCAAAAGACAGCCAAGCATCTTAACATTATTTCCCCCCTTTGCCCCATTCCAACCATGTCTCAATCCCTGTATCCCAGAGCCTGTTGTTTCAAGGTTGTGCATACATTATTTAGCTCTGTCCCACTTAGCCCATGCAAACCTGCCTAATTGTTCTCCTACTCACTTTGTTATATTGTCCCCCTCCCTAGCATCCAAACTGTCCTATGTTTATTACCTACCCTGTGCTCCACCTTCCCATTCCTCCCCTCACTCCAACCCTCACATCCCAGTAGCCAGCAAAGAATGCCCCCACTTTAGCATGGATTCTTTTTCTTAGTCTTTTACAGTAGTGGTCCTATGCAATATTTCTCCATTTGTGACTGGTTAATTTCACTCCACATAATGTCCTTAAGGTTGACCCATGTTATGTAGTGGCTTGCAGGTTCCTTGTTATTTTCAAGGTAGTATAATATTCCATTGTGTGTATGTACCACAGTTTGTTTATCCATTCTTCCGTTGATGGGCACTTAGGCTGTCTCCATCTTTTTGATATTGTAAATAGTGCTGCTATGAACATTGGTGTGCATAGATCTACTCATGTTATTGCTCGTATTTCTTGAGGGTAAATACCAAGTAGAGGAATTGCTGGATCATAAGGTATTTCTATTTTCAACCTTCTGAGAAAGCACCATATTGCTTTCCAGAGAGGTTGGCCATTTTGCAGTCCCACTAGCAATGCAGGAGTGTCCCAGTCTCTCCACATCCCCATCAGCATTTATTTTCCTCTACTTTTTTTTTTTTAATCTTTGCTGTTATTGTTGGTGTGAGATAATATCTCATTGTTGTTCTGATGTGCATCTCTCTGATGGCTAGTGATC
>NW_006409028.1:94657-95131 GCF_000296735.1 Chrysochloris asiatica | reverse complement strand
CTTTGGGTGGCTATTGTAAATGGTATTCATTTCCTAATGTCCTTTTCAATGCTGTCGTTTTTGATATAAGATCAACATACAAAAATCCAACTGATTTTTGTATATTGATCTTATACCCTGCTACTTTGCTGAATCTTCCAGTGAGGTCTAGTAGCTTTGTTACTGAGTCTTTCGGGTTTTCTACATATAGGATCATGTTGTCTGCAAATAGAGTTTTTCTTCCTCTTTGGCAATTTGGATGCCTTTGATTTCCCTGTCTTGCTGTTATAGCTGTTGCTAAGACTTCCAGCACAATATTGAATAGGAGTGGTGTAAAAGGACATCCTTGTCTGGTTCCCGTTCGCAGAGGGAAGGCTTTCAGTTTCTCTCCATTGAAAGTAATATACGCTGTTGGTTTTGTATATATGCTCTTAATTATGTTGAGGAATTTCCCTTCAATTCCTATTTTGTTGAGTGTTTTTATCAGGAATGGAT